>NC_082403.1:3640070-3760070 GCF_031168955.1 Gadus macrocephalus
CAGGAATGGGAGAACGGGACGAGTCGCAGACGAGGTACAAAACGAAAAACCAAAGCATAATAACACGCATCGCTGTGAGGCTAAACACAGGTGGGGACGGTAGCGGAGGCGGATGGTTTTATGAACACGTCAAAGTCTTTGAGTCGTGATGTTTGGCCTGTTACTTTCCACAAAGGGAAAGTTACAGGCGGAATGCTGTGGACAATGAGTCTTGTTTCGGGAACTCAACCTCAATAATGCAGAAACGATAATATCTCAGGGCCTCTGACAGTGCTTTGAATATAGCCACATTTACATCAACATTCGCAAAATGGGGAACAAGTTCCGATCTCTTCAGTTATCTGTTAGGGCACGTAGAAGAGACCTAACTAGGGTTGCCAACCGTCCCGTAAAATACGGAATCGTCCCTTATTTGGCAATTAAATGTTGCGTCCCGTATTGAACCAATACGGGACGTGAACCGTATTGAACCAATACGGGACGCAATTTGTTCCGTATTTCCATAAATGTCCAATACACATGTCTGTCACACACACAAATACTAAATCTAACAATAATGATCAAAACAAAACACAGGGAATACTACGGTCAGCAAAATTGTCGCGGCGGGATCTACGCAAGACCCGCTCCGGTCATCTGTGTGTCTGCGCATGCGTGTGGTGGTCACGGTTGCCTAGCGACAGACACCACACACCGGCGCTGCTCACAAAACCTGCGCCTTTTAAAAATGTCCGCTACACCCGATACTCCACCACGTCCTCAAAAGCGTAAACGCTTGCAGAAGTACGGACGTGAGTGGGAAGACGCACATCCTTGGCTGGACAGCGTCAGTGGAGATGTTTACAAGGCAAGTTGTAAAATATGTCGGCGAGTGTTTTCAGTGGCGCACGGTGGGCTGTCTGACATCAGACAGCATGCAACAGGACAGCATGCAACCTTCTTCTCTGCAATAATATCCTCTCTCTCTTTGAGGAAGTTGTAAAGAAGCTGGAGAGTGATGAAACCACCTGTGTTGAGTTATATTCCATCATGGAAAACTTCAAGCAAAAGCTCACACAGAGACGAGATTAACAGTTCTATGGCTACTTAACTAAATTGAAGCTGCAGGGTCTCCATCCACTTGATGCTGACATGGCAAGGGCAGATTTTACTGCATTCCTCAACACAGCACTCTCATATGTTGAGAAATGGTTCAACTTTTCTGAAGACTACTGGTTGTTCTCACTGCAACCTCTCTCTCTGCACCATGGCACCATGACCTTTACTGACATTGAGAGGGTGACCACCAAGCTCAACCTCATCCATAAAGTCAACATGGATGAACTTTATGATGAATGCTCCACAGCAAAACCCATTCTGAAGAGGCTCAAAGAAGATGCTGAAGATGAATGGAAGTCCAAAGGTGTGGCTGCCAGGTGGGTGGCTCTCTTTCGAGTAGCTGACCTGCCAAACATGCTGTCTATCACCAGACACATCCTGAGCATCCCAGCATCCACTGGATGTGTGGAAAGGATCTTCTCCAGAATGGCCAACAAATGGAGTGACTGCAGGAACAGGTGCTCCACAGAGCTCATGAGAAGTGAGCTCCTGATCACTCTCAACTTTGAGCAGTCCTGTTCAGAGTTTTACAACAGCGCTTTGAAAGACAAAGAGTTACTCAGTGCTGCAAGGAGTAACAAGAAGTACACCTGCAAAAGAAGTAACAGTTTTGAGGGGAGGAGTAATGTTGAGGGAAGGAGTAATGTTTTGCACTTTCTTTTTTTACATAAGTTTATAAGTGTTTTTGTTGTTTATTTGTACTGGTTTTTTTTGTAAAATTTTTCAAAGAGAGTCCCTATAGTTATGCACTTAAAAAGTAACATGAAGTTCTCCGTTTATTTAGTTTATATTTTAAAAGTTCATGGTTGCACACGCCACACAGAGATTTCATTCAAGATTTAATTGACTGCACTTTATAAGAGAATGTTATGTGGTAATAAAGCATTTCAAGATTTAAGTATGACTAATTCCTTTCTTGATCAACCCTTTACTAAAAACACCAGCACAAAATAAAACATACCACTGCTGCGGGCGCCCCGCCCCACAGGAGTCGGGCCCGTGGTGGGCGTCCCTTATTTTAATTTCTGAAAGTTGGCAACCCTAGACCTAACCCTAACCAACCCGGTATCACGCGATTTCGTGCTCATGCGCACAAACGTTATTAATCTATTGAATCGTGTCCCAGATTACGATTGTCCGACTTTTCTAGTGCTACACAGAACGAAATGTAAACCAATGCATTCTGACTGGGAGCTTTCTCCGACAATTGACGTGCTCCACAAAACGAAATGAGAGAGAGAAAGAGAGAAAGCGAGGGACAGAGAGAGAGAGCGAGAGAGAGAGAAGCTTCAGAAGGGGTGAGCGCAGATAGTACAGTGCACCCTCTAGTTATATATCTGTATATATTATTATCTAGTTATATATATGTCAACATTTCTGATTTGTAAGCAGACCTCCTCAAAAACGACGTTAATTGTCGGAGAACGCTCCCAGTCAGAATGCATTGGTTTACATTTCGTTCTGTGCAGCACTAAAAAAGTCGGACAATCGTGATCTGGGACACGATGCGCACAGATTAACGTTTGTGCGCATGAGCACGAAATCGCGTGATACCGGGTTGCCCCTGCTCCGGCCGAGCTGGCTGTCGCCTTGCATGGTTGACTCTGCCGTCGGTGTGTCAATGTGTGCATTAACCGATGTAAGTCAATTTTGGATAAAAGCGTCTGCTAAATGCTCTAATTGTAATTGTAATGTAAAAACTTTTTTTGTTTGTATATTTTGATATATTACCTGAGGTTGATCCCTTCTCTAGACAAGACACACGTATACACACACGTATACACACATACACACCCACCCACACATGTATACATGCACACAAACACACACACACACGCACACGCACACACACACACACACACACACACACACACACACACACACACACACACCAACACACTAACATATCGGTTGTAAAAATAAACAACAAGTGTCCTTTGCACGCTCAAAGCCTTGGCAGAACTTAATTGGCGGTTCAACTTCCCTGTCTGTGGCGTTCATTCCTTTGAGAGGTTGGTCCTCCCAGCTCTTTGGGAGGCTGTTCTGTATGTCGTCGGCCAACTTCTGCAGAAAAACAAACAGAACTTCAACGTTAGCAACAAAGATATCCCCAGTGCACATGAATCAACAGTTTGCCTTCTTAATTCTGATTATGCATGGGAGATTAAGGCCCAACCCCATTTCTACCCCTTACCCCTTCCCCTTACCCCTGCCCCTTGTTTTGAAGGGCTAAGGGGAAGGGGTAAGGGGTAGAAATGGGATTGGGCCTTAGGTCCAATCCCATTTCTACCCCTTACCCCTTCCCCTTAGCCCTTCCCCTTAGCCCTTCAAAACAAGGGGGAGGGGTAAGGGTAAGGGGTAGAAATGGGATTGGGCCCAAGGGTCTGCTTTGCTGTCAAAATCCTTCTATTATACAATGTGTAAAAGAGAAGGATGAGGTTAGGATTGGGGGTTAGGAGTTAGGGCATGTGTTAGAGGTTAGGATTGGGGGTTAGGAGTTAGGGCATGTGTTAGAGGTTAGGATTGGGGGTTAGGAGTTAGGGCATGTGTTAGAGGTTAGGATTGGGGGTTAGGAGTTAGGGCAGGGGTGAGGCGCTACGGGTTTAGGATTTCTGAGTTTTGCCGGGGGTTACAGGTTAGGCATTAGGGGATAGGAGATGGGGGTAGGAGATAGGGCAGGGGCGGGGGAGTTAGGGGTTAGGAGATAGGAGTTAAGAGGTAGGCGTTATGGCGAGCGTTACAGGTTAGGCATTAGGGGATAAGGGGATTAGGGGAGTTAGGAGTTGGGGTGAGGCATAAGGTTAAAGGGTTAGGAGTGAGGCATAAGGAGAGGGGGTTAGGAGTTAGTATTAGGGGTTAGGAGTTGAGGCATAATATTCCCCTTCCCGTACTACGCTGTTGTAGGTAGGAAGGCTGCTGTAGAAGGACATTCAGCCAAGTCTAGATGTTTACCTTATCAGCCAGAGCAGCTCTGATAAGCTCAATTTGAATTCATCAGGCTCTCTCTCTGTCGGCCACACTAAGGGGAGAGAGAGAGAGGGAGAGGGAGAGGGAGAGGGAGAGGGAGAGAGAGAGAGAGAGAGAGAGAGGGAGAGGGAGAGGGAGAGAGAGAGAGAGAGAGAGAGAGAGAGAGAGAGAGAGAGAGAGAGAGAGAGAGAGTCCGCAGGCGGCCCTAATCTATACTATTCTTCCATTCTATCCCATCCTTTTCATCCATTTCTACCCTATTCCATTCACAAGATAGTGTTCCCTTTGATGTTATGTTGTACCCAAACGCACACACACCCACACGCGAGCACAAGCACAGCCCCACCCACACATACATTGGGCAGTTATGGAATTTCTCTTCCTGTTTTTACGATTGATTCCGGCATTTGGCTGGTAATTCTAGTTCTTCAAATTTCTTAATTGCCGTCCCACAAATTATATAAACCTGGAAGAGGCTCCATGCGTCAATGTTGTGCTGAACAGGATCGCCTCCGGTCTGCTGAACTGCTGTGATATCTGACCTAAGGACAAGATGATGAACCATGTTCTGTTTGCAACCATGCTCACTGCCGGGCTGGTTGCTATGGGTAAGTTTGGCTTTTCCTACCGCCTGCTGTCGAAGACGTTAGAATGACGGTCTTAGTTCTGGTCTTTTTTTCCATGGCGGGAAGCCACAGAATTGATGAAATATGAGGCAAAAGGTGGAGCATTGTCAGTTCTTGGGGTATTCTCCGTTTTTTTTTGGTGATCACAGCAGTGCTTCGGACATGGGTTAGAAGCACCGGGATACTTTTGAAGTAAATCTTGTACTTGAATCATTTTATTTATACAATAATTAATTAATCTTATTGAATAACATAAAGATTTACCTGTGTGCCTGTGATACTACCACTACTACTGCCACCACTACAAAAACGACTACTACTACTACTGCTACTACTAGTACTGCTGCTACTACTACTATAATTGCTACTACCAGTACTAATACTACACTCCAACTACTTTTATTTCTACTACTATGACTTCTGCTCCTACCACTACTCCTAAAACTACTACCACTACGACTGCTTATACCAATACTCCTACTACCACTTCTGCTAATACCCCCCCCCTCCCACAATGTCTTCCAGGCGAGGCGATGGTCTGTAACTACTGCGGACTGAGCCTGGAAGAGGACTGCCTTGGGAACTCAACCAAGACCGTGACCTGCAGGGCCAATCAGAGCTGCTACATACAAACTCTGAGTAAGAAAAAAAAACGCTCGGTATAAATGGAATTCATTTGTTGAACAAAAATACCTCGGAAAGTTGGATAGGACATGATAAGGGGCCGATCAGGGATCCTGTTATAACGCTATACAGTATAGGCCTTACTACGGAAATAGGTTATGCTTTACAAAGTCTGTTTCTTCCTAAAAAGTCTTCATTTTGAATGATTAGACGTAAAATGTGTGGTTGTGCAGTATTTCTTTCACCTGGTGGAACGCCCGGGTAATGCAGGTGGCTCATGGGATTTTATTCTTTACGTACCCATTAACGACACCTGGGCATTTGTAATCATGAAAAATTGAAAATGAGTTATCAAGGTTCTACGTCTGTTTAATTTATTTCCCAATTCATGACATCACCCTTTCCCCTCTTTAGATTTGACCAGTTTTGTTTACAGAACTAAAGGCTGCGTGGACAACAACCAGTGCGATAGGTCGGGACTCCTGACCGGTTTCAACGCCACTGTTAGATTGAGCACCTCATGCTGCACGACAGACCAATGTAATGGAGCCACCTCCCTTGATGTTGGGCTGCCAGCTGTGATCATCGCCGCCCTGGTGGCAGTGTGGAGCAGCTAAAAGCAGTGGAACAAGAAGCTGCATCGCTGTGAGAGTCATGAAACAAGATTGACTCCATTTTCTGATTAGTAAATTAATGTTAATGCTCTGTTTTATTGCATATCAATGCAAAGGCAAATTGTAGCCCATTGTTAGCTTCGGGATCATGTGGTTTTCTTAAATCTTAAAAAATCTTTAAAATCTTGCTTTTATGTCTGAAGGAAAGACGATTTCCATCTAAAACAGATATATATATTAATGTTTCATTCACCATCTTTATTTGTGTTCATATTTGTATCTTTGGTGTCGTTCTGCATGCAAAAGGTACTTATTTTTGCTCCCTTAAAAAAATCAAACAATAAAGAGAAATTCTAAAACAAAGGCTCCTGTCATAAGCATCAAATAGTAACCAGACATCTCATACATATTGGGTTAAAAGCACGCAGCAGGCACTTTCATTCAAAGTCAATGTTCAGGTGGTTTATGGTCAATTGTGCTGTAAAACATAAAAAAGAGTAAAGCCATTCTGTACACTGAAACTCCACTGAGACGGTGAGGGTCATCTTGCCTTGTGAGACCCTCCTGATCTCCTGAGCTCCCATTCTGTCTCTCTGCAGATCAGTCTGGCCTCAAGCCTATGAAAGCGTCACAGTTTATCTTTAAAGATCTGTCCAATCAGCCCTCAGGGGAGGTTGTTTCAGTTCACGAAGGAGCAAGGAGTGCCCAAGAAAACGTAGAAATTGAAGGAGCAATCAAAACAGTTTTTTCACTGTGATAAGGACGGGTTGTCCCTCATTCCAATAAACCTGATTACCTTCATTCCTATATATTTTGTTTAATCTGTCTTTACTTCCTCGATGCGGGATAATAAATACAGAGACGAGCTGTTGAGCACCAGACTGTTGATCCTCTGAGTCCTGTTTGTGTCCAAGCCGTCGTCTTCTGATCTGCTGGGAAAAATGGCCGCTGTTTGGACCAGACTTCTTCTCCTGGGAGTGATTGTTGCCGTCGGTGAGCAAAGAATTCGGTTTTTGACTCAAAACCCTGGTCTGTATAAACAGACTTGGGGAATTAATATTCAGTATAATTTAAGATAATATTGAAATGTAATATTCAGATTTTTTTTTTCGAGGTGATCTACGTTGTATTTCATGAATATATTGTACCTTAATTCAGTGACAATTCTCTCAAAGTTAAATATATGTGGCCGTTGTTGGATGTTATTGAGATCTTTATATATAAGGTTCATCATTGGGGGAACAGGTAAGCTACAGGTAGTCCTTCTTCTTTTTCTGTTTACGGTTGTAAAAACTTTAAGAAGGAGTTTCTAGACTTGACCCCGGCCCGGTTAACCCTCTTTTGAGACAGTCTCTCCTAACTAGACTAACTAACTACGCGCCGCCTAACATTCCCCCCGTTGTCCTCATACAGCCTTTTGGTTCTCCGTTCACGGAGCACTCAGCAGGTATGCAGCCGGGCGCGTGCCATGCCGACAACGTTTCCTCTGATCTCTTCTTCTCTCTGTGCCGCAGCACACGGGCTGACGTGCCGCCGCTGTCCGATCGGGATCTTGGGGCGATGTCTGATCCCCAGCGATGATGTCCAATGCGACAACTCAACCAGCAGCTGCTTCAGCGGGTCTACGTGTAAGCGGCCCCCCACACATGCTACACACAAATCTGACTGAGTATGATATATATATATATATATATATATATATATTAGAGCTGTCAAGCGATTAAAATATTTAATCGTGATTAATCGCATTAATGTCATAGTTAACTCACGATTAATCGCGATTAATCGCAAATTATTTTTCTATGCTAAATATCCCATTATTTTTTTGTCCCATAATTCTTCTCATTTTAATTCTCTTATCAACATGGTGAAGTGCATCGGCTTGCCTTGTGCATATGATTTTTTATTGATAACAACATTGGCATATACTGATCAAAACAGGACGATACAAAAAAATAGCCTATAGTGCAATTAAACGACTGCTTTGAACAAATGTCATTTGAACATAGCAGTCAGGCTACTGCTTCTTTGTTTTGAGCCAAAGAATTTTTTATTTTTTTTTTATAAAATAATTACGTTAATCGCGCGATAAATTTTTTAACGCCGTTAAATTTGGTTTGCGTTAACGCCGTTAATAACGCGTTTAACTGACAGCTCTAATATATATATATATATATGTATATGTATATATGTATGTAGATCTACATACATAGAGATCTACATCCATATACATGGATGTATGTATCCTTTGATTTACTCGACAACCTCACCTTTAAGACGCAACAAAAAATCAAATCCAACAATAGGCCTATTGATGCAATGCATGCTTTCCGTGCCTGATTTGTTTTGCCGAAAGCGAAACTAAAGTACCAACACCTCAGTAGGGTCAAACTTTACAGGAGACAAGCCCAAGGAGAGAGAACATTAACTAAGTTAAGTAACCCAGTTAACTGACCAGTCGTAGAGTCGAGATAGGCCCACGTGTCCGTTTCCCAGCATGCAGTAGGGCAGACCATTGAGTTGTTGTTGTTGTGTTTTAAACTGATGTTTCAGCCTCTTTTACGTTTTTAATCTTGACAGCGTTCAATGGCACCTCTAGTGCATTCCGACTTCAAACCCGGGGGTGTGTGATTACTGCCGCCTGTGACCGGACAGTGGCCGGCACCTTCCTGGGAATCGGTTTTACCACCTCCATCGCCTGCTGCAGGACGGACCTGTGCAACGGAGGGACATCGGTGCAGCTGTCGCTCGCTGCCGCGTGCGCTGCCGTGCTGGCGTCACTGTGGGCTCGTTAGACGACTACTACGATGCTACACTGCGTTCTCTGCAGATAGAGCTATGAATAAATACATAACTGATTAAAGAGACCATAATATGGATTTGGATTTAAATGTGTTGATTTAAGTGTGCGGCATGTCAGAATATTGGTTTTATAAAGTTGACTATTGGTAACTGGTTTAAATAATATTGAAGAATTAAAGGGTGAAAACGTTTTTACCTGTGTCAAATTAATTGAACTCTTCCTATAATCTGTAATATATTTTAAGCCATTCTTTCAGAGCGCATTCTGAATTTAAAGCTCTTATCAGTAGGCCTATGTAGGGTGTGGGGCGCACGATGCAAAATCCCCGAACGGAATGCATACATTGACATTTAGGGCATTTAGCAGACGCTTTTATCCAAAGCGACTTACAATAGGTACATTTGTCATAAGAAGTGAAACAATATATCGCTGTCGGTACAGTAAGGATGTTAATGGAACCAAGTGCATGTGCTAACGATCGCTAGGCTAACCCGTTCCCCCGTGTACAGCAGTGAGAGCAGCTACTGCAGACGCTACACAATTAAGTACGATGAATAAATGCAATGTCGATTAAGTGCGTACAATAAGTGCGTACATTAAGTGTAAGCACGTACAACATACAATGGTGGCCACTGGCCGGAAGGGGCTGGGTGGATATGCTGAGTCGAGGTGAACTCTGAACAGGTGAGTTTTGCGTCTTTTGCGGAAGCCGGTGAGCGACTCTGCGGTCCTGACATCGGCAGGCAGCTCGTTCCACCACTGAGGTCCCAAAACAGAGAAGAGTTGTGACTTAGCTGACGGACCTTTGCTAGCTCTTAGCGATGGCGGTATCAGACGTCCAGCTGAGGTAGTTGAGCGGAGGGATCGAGCTGGGGTGTGTGGCTTTACCAACGCTTGGAGGTAGGCAGGGGCAGTTCCATCGACCGCCTTGTATGCCAGTACCATCATCTTGAATCTGATGCGAGCTACTACAGGGAGAACATGATGCACGCTGCCGCATTCTGGATGCGCTGCAAAGGTTTAATCGCAGAGGCAGGGAGTCCAGCCAGGAGCGAGTTGCAGTAGTCGAGGCGGGAGATGACCAGCGATTGGACTAGGTCTCTAGGACTCACGCAGGTCTGGAGTAGAAGGAACAGAGGGAGTCCAAAGGGGAGGAGAGGGAGGATTCCTCGGTGGATAGTTGAGAGAATCGTTCGACAGAAGGTAGTGAAGACAGAACAGTTGAGGCAAACGTAGAGGGAGGGAGAATGACGATGACGATGTGGCGCTGACGTTCATGACGTTTTGCCGATTTCCTGTCGGCCTCACCTCATTGGGACATCCTTCTCTCGTCCCCGCCAATGATATGAGGTTTGTAGCCTCCCTTCTGCCTGAATCGATAAGCTGTATTTTGTGCCAGTAACCTTGAATTCACACTACATGCACCCATCAACGGATCTCATTGACTTTGCATTGGGCGCTCTCGAAATGCATTGTGGGTCTGTCCGTTCTGTCGGCTCCGTGGCCTGCGTCAAAAGTTGATAAATGTTCAGACTTTTCGGGCAGCGACTGATCCGTCGTCCAATCAGATCGCGTTTTGCAAACATACGCAAATACACAGTCCAATGAAATCGCCTTTGTCATACAACCCGGGAAAACACATTGATATGCCAAAAAGCCTCCATACGTCGACGGACGCAAGTAGTCTGACGGTAGGGTAAGGCTGTAGGAAGTCAGGTGCCGAAGTATAAAGTCGTGGATGGTGGAATTTGGATAGGTTTAGGCAACACAACTACTTGGTAAGATTTAGGCAAGGAATTAGGAATTAGTTAGGAATAATAGTTATTTAGGAATAATTAGACCAATAGTTTCCCAAACCTTTTTGTTCTTCCCTTCCCAGCATTGCAACCGTATTAAATACTATTTCCTTGTCACTTTATACCAGGCCCATTATATTACAGACTTTGATTTAATGAACCCTAGAAGGATACTTTTTCTTTTTCAAAACTTAATGTTTTTGCCCTCATTATTGCTAAATGCATTTAGGCAGGCTTTACCTTTCATTTCGGTAACCGGCTGAAATTGTTTAACAGTAAAAAAATGTAGGTAACATATCAAATACAAATGTTATATATTCAATCTTATACAATGGGGGACCTAAATCCAGCGATCTGATTGGTTCCCAACTGTTGTATAAAGAGCGTATACATAACTGCTATGACGCCCGATCATTTTGTGAAAGTATCACTCCGCGCCTTGAAGAGGAAACCGTTACAAAGTATCGTAAGAAACTTTATCACACGGAGATTTAGCTTGACCATGGAGGAGGTCGTATTTTTACTAGTGTGTGTGTGAAGTCATTTTGCCATAATTTTAACAGTTGTATAAAAGCAATAGCACAGTTCACTGAAGTCTAAAATCGGCGAGTGAACTGCTCCATAGGATAAATTGCCGGCGAACCGCTCTATAATAATAATAATAATAATAATACATTTTATTTATACTGCACTTTATATTCAAGAATCTCAAAGTGCTTCAGAGAAAAAAATACCAAAAAACTATTAAAAAAGGGGGAACCTCAAAGAAAGTTTAGCTGAATGCTCTTTTAAAGAGATGGGTTTTGAGGTTCAGTTTAAAAAGAGCTGTAGTCTGTGGAGCCCTCAGGTGGTCAGGGAGGGCGTTCCATAGTCTAGGGGCAGCAGCAGAAAAGGCCCGATCACCCATGGTGCACAGCTTCGTATGTCGGATTTGGAGGGTGTGAGTGGATCCTGAACGGAGTGTACGTGAGTTTGTCGGGGGGGTGAGGAGTTCCTGAAGGTAGAGGGGGGCAAGTCCGTGAAGGCACTGGTGGGTGAGGAGGGAGACCTTGTACTCAATTCTGAGTGAGACAGGGAGCCAGTGCAGTGATTTCAGGATGGGGGTGATGTGGTCATGCTTGCGCACCCTCATCAGGACCCTGGCAGCACTGTTTTGAATGTATTGGAGCCTCTGGATGCTCTTGCCAGGGATCCCAATGAGGAGTGCATTGCAGTAGTCCAACCTGGAGGAGACAAAGGCATGGACGAGCTTCTCTGCATCAGCCAGGGTGAGTGATTGGCGGAGTTTGGCGATGTTCCTGAGGTGGTATAAAGCTGTCTTACAGAGGTGTTTGATGTGGGTGTCAAAATTAAGTTGTGGGTCCATTTTAACACCGAGGTTGGTGACGGATGTGGAAAGGGGGACGTTTTTGCCAGAGAAGGTGATATTGGTGATGGTGGGGGAGCGGAGCTGATGTGGCGTGCCAACAAGGATGGCTTCCGTTTTATGGCTGTTAAGTTGTAGGAAGTTGAGCTTCATCCACGCCTCTATCTCCTCCAGGCAGGTGGTCAGTGTGGATGTTGGCAGAGGGGCAGAAGAAGTGGGGGTTGTCCTGATGTAGAGCTGTGTATCATCAGCATAGCAGTGGTAAGACAAGCCATGCCTGCTAATGACACTACCCAGGGGGAGCATGTACAGTGAGAACAGTGTGGGGCCCAACACCGAGCCCTGGGGGACACCGCAGGTGACGTTGTTGGTGTGTGATTTTGCTTTGCCCAGGGCAACGTGCTCAGTTCTGTCAGTGAGGTACGAGGTGAACCAGTTCTTTACATTTCCTGATAGTCCAATGGTGTATTGCAGGCGGTGAAGGAGAATATTGTGGTCAACCGTATCAAAAGCAGCTGTTAAGTCCAGGAGGATGAGGAGAGATGGGGAGCCGGTGTCTGCTGCCATCAGGAGGTCATTTGTGACCCTGACCAAGGCTGTTTCTGTACTGTGGCCATAGCGGAAACCAGACTGGAATTTTTCAAACAAGTGATGTTGTATGAGGTGATCCTGGAGTTGTGCTGCAACTGTTTTTTCCAGAACTTTTGACAGAAATGGGAGATTTGAGATGGGCCTGTAGTTGGAGAGGACTTCTGGATCAAGGGTAGGTTTTTTTAATGTTGGTCTGATGACAGCAGTTTTTAATGCAGATGGGATATGGCCGGCCAGGAGGGAGTGGTTAATGATATTGGTGATGAGTGGAGAGACAGCAGAGATGTTGGCCTTCAGCAGAGCTGTAGGGAAGGGGTCTAGTGCACAGGTGGATGGCTTCATTTTCCTGATGACGTCCTCCACCTCTTCCTTTGTGATGCTGGAGAAGGAGCAGAGGGTCTGGACAGAGTCAATCGGTGGGTCAGCAGTTTGAAGGGGCAGGGCAGTAGTGATGGAGAGGTGTGAGCGGATGTTATTCACTTTTTGTTTAAAAAAGTTGATGTGCATGTTGCACCTCTCCGTGGTGACATCAGATTGGGATGGTAAAGGGGGTTTGAGAAGGTGATGGACAGTTGAAAAGAGCTGTTTGGAGTTACCAGGGCTATTGTTGATTATTGCGGAATAGAACCTGGACCGTGCATTATTCAGGGCTTCAGCATATGCCCTCCTGTGTTCCCTGTATGCCTGTTTGTGAACGGTCAGACCAGAGGCCTTGAGTCGCCGCTCAAGGACACGCCCAGCAGCCTTCATTGTACGTAGTTCACTGGTGTACCAGGGTGCGGAGCGCGAGAAGGAGACTGACCTCGATGTTAAGGGGGCGTGGAGATCCAGGAGACTGCTCAGGGACTGGTTGTATAAGTCCACTGAGTCAGCAACAGAGAGGGAGTCAGTTGAGCCAGAGGAGAGATGTTGAAGGTCCAGGGCCAGGGCATCCATGTTGATATTTTTCACATTCCTGAAGTGGATCTGCCGCTTTGGTTTGGTGTGGGAGGAAGGAAAAGGGAGCTCCATTGACACAACTCTGTGATCCGAGACGCCAAGATCATAGACCTGTAGGTTGCTGATGGGGGCGGAGTTTGAGATGACCAGGTCAATTGTGTGTCTATCGGAGCCTCTCTCGGAGGGACGCTAAAGTGTGTTGCATAGCGACCGTCGGCGTCGATGCATAGCGGCAGCCAGGAGGGACTACTTTTTTGTATTCTTTAACAAAACGGCTACTTTGACTTTCTTTGTTTCTTTTTAAATGTAGTGTGTCTATGACTTTCGTTTCGCCATAACAGTAACCATTGTATAAAAGCAATAGATCACTTCAGTCAGTGGTATGTGCTCACATTATACCACTGTGAAGGGGGTCGCCCAGTGTTGCCAGGTGGGAAATGTAGGATTATCATACCAGAGACATAAAATTATCGTATTTTGAGGGAAATTATCGTACACCCGTCATAATCAAAATAACAAGTCTATTGATGCGCTATATAGTCACTTGAGTGTTGAATAGCATCTAACAGGCACTCACGGCTTTACGTTGGTACGGAATGGATTGGAATGGAATGGAATGGAAACGGAATGGATTCATCAGCAGCCCCACAGTTGCGTTAGGCTAACGTGTCCCCCATAAACAATGACGGGTGGGAACTAATGAGCCAAATCATGAGGCCTGGAGGCCACCCACTGTTAGGAAATAGACATAGCACCAGGTTTAAAAGGGAAATAGTATTCATGATAACTGACAAGAAAATAAATATCTGGTTTCACATATTGAAATTTTATTTTCAGAGAAACAACATTGTCTCTGTCCTCAAAATGACAACAATTCATAAAATAAACAAAAACTGCACTTATGAAAACTTAAAAGTGCCTACACCAGGTTCTAACTTAAAATAAAGTGCAGTTCTATGTGATTTTTTGTTTTATGTTCTGTTCTGAACATAGTAAGGCAGCTAATTATGTTGACATGTTGCAGGAATGTCAAAGACCGTATTTCTCTTTGCTATGGTGCTTAAAACTCAAATAAAGATATTGTGGAAAAAATTAATAAAATAAAGTGCATATATAACCTGGCTATATAATAACCTGGAAAAGAGGTAGCCAAGATAACAAATGAATAGTAAAAAACAACAACAACACTCCAAGGGGTACATGTTTTTTTCCTGAGTTGTCTGTCCAGTCTGTGTCAGTCTCCGTCTTTGGCAGTTTTCTGAATGAAATGAAGAAGAGCGAGAGGAGACTATTGTTTGGATTAATTACATATTACATTTATGATAGATGACTAGAACTCTCCAGGTTCTTTCATTTTCTTTTCCGCGCTTCTCCAGACCGGGCCGAGCCGTCTCTGCTTCTTCTTCTTTTTTTTTTTTTTCTTTTTTTTCCTGGGGCGGGCGCAGCGGACTATTCAGCCAATCATTGCCGTTGTTCTGAGACAAGCTCACATTTAGAAAAGCACGATTGGCTTGAAATTTGTCACATGGAAAGAGATGCCTTCAGGGTTCACAAAAAAACAGTTGCGACAGGCTGATTACAACCGATTACAACCACACATTCACTGAATGGTCAAATTATCGTATTTTTGG
This sequence comes from Gadus macrocephalus, assembly GCF_031168955.1. Classification (NCBI taxonomy): domain Eukaryota; kingdom Metazoa; phylum Chordata; class Actinopteri; order Gadiformes; family Gadidae; genus Gadus; species Gadus macrocephalus. The sequence continues at coordinate 3,655,126 of NC_082403.1, forward strand.
CCTTTTTTGGGATTATTGATCGTACATCGTACAGAGGGCCAAATTATCGTACAAATACGATAATTATCGTACACCTGGCAACACTGGGGTCGCCGGCCCTCCGCTGCGCGTCGGGGCCGGACAACGCCCCTTAACAGTGGTATAATGAGCACATACCACAGCCTGGCGGGATCTATTGCTTAAAAATAATTTCAATGGAAAGAATCTAAAGCAGCCTTTTAAATTCGGTAAGCAGGCTCTGCTTCGTCTTCCTCCAGAAGTGGCTGCTCGGGTGCTTGATCCAAGATTACCCTTCAATCTCTATTTGCTCCTAAACGACAAATGATTTGACTGTAAGGAGCTTTGGATGAGAGCGATTGCTTTCAGTCAACAGTCAGTCGCTTGTCAAAAGTGCGACGGAGGATGTGTGTTTTTTTTATACCGCACGTTTTTTTTTACTGGAGGCGTGTATTTCTGAAAACACCGCCACCCAGTGGATGTATGGAGGACCACACATCAGCTAAATCTACCTAATTTGGCAGACGTGGTGACAAGCAAGTTATTCTTACTGGTAATTTGGGAGTGAATTGAAATAATAATTAATAAATCCTCCTAACCCTTTACATTCACTAAAATGGAAGGCTTAAAAAGGCATAGTCACGAACACAGGCCTATGTAGCAATGTAGAAGCATTTCTAAATAGTGTTGAACATAGTGCTCTTGAACACAGCATGAAAATGGCCCAGTCCCCTAATCAAGCCCCTTATATAAAGCAGGTGTGATGTGCCTCAGTATGGCTTTGTCTCTGCTGTGGCTGGTGACCATCTTTAGGATAGCCCCCCCTGTGACCGAGTGACTTTCATGCTTACCCCCAAACCCGTGGTGGTGAGTAGTTTGTAGTAGTGATGTTACGTTTTGCGTCGAGGCATCGAGGCGTGTGTCGAGTATCTCGGCTCCTCCCCCAGCGAAGCTCCGCTTCGAGTAGGATTCACGTTGGCAAAATGACGTAGGGTGTGACGTTCGAGGCTTCGCCTCGGGCTTCTGCTTCGAAATATGGGTTCAGTATTGGCGGGAGATTTCGACTATAAAGATGTCCCGTATACGATCCCAACCTTGTGGTATATTCAATATACCACTAGTCTGTGATCGTAGTAGTTTGAGCATTGCATTTTCTGTAGTATCAATCGAAACATCACACATTGTGTAAACATCACGTAGGGAGCTACGTGAAACATTACCCCCCCTGCACCTCCCTCCAAAGTTACACAAAACACTGTCCCCCACATCTCATCCACATTTCCCCTTTTACAAAATCAGTTCTATCATTCTGCCAAAAAAAATGCAATAACCACTGTCGGCTTAGCTCAGGAGGTAAAGTAGTTGACCTGTAGGTTGCTAGTTCAATCCCCAGCTAGCTCAGTGTTGTCTTCACCCTGTCACTTTGCTCCTGACAGCTGACTGTCGCCTTGCATGGTTGACTCTCCCGTCAATGTGTGTATTTACCGATGTAAGTCGCTTTGGATAAAAGCGTCTGTTAAGACACACTTGCCAAATGATTTATTTTCTAGCAGGAGCTCTGTGCCATTTTATGAATGTCACACTCACACACATGTATCACTGAAATGACTTCAATTCTCAAATGATTTAATGTTGTATCGGCACACGAAGCAAAAATCACATTTTGGGTTGGGTTGTCATAATTTCATTCACCACTAGATGTCCCTAGCGTACTCATTTGAAGCTTCGAGCACGAACCACTTTGGTGGTTCATCTGGCTTTGAGGCTTTGACGTTTCATGAGGCATCATCTCGGCACCACTAGTTTGTAGGCCACACCAATTGATCTACGTATGCAGCATAGTGAGCCGTACTTAATTATATTTTCCTCCATTTTGTAGGTTCACTTGCTGCTGTTTTGCCCTGTTTTGCTTTGCCTTATGGTTTTGTTTTGAGTATTTCAATAGTTATTGTTTATTTAGGCTGGAGCTGGGTGCCAAACTGTAAGGAGGCTAGGCACCCCTGGTGAGGTCCCGTCACTTGCATGTGAGTTAAAGCCCAGGGATATAACACGTTTTTCACCAGTTTTAGTGTGTAGTGACTGTTGATGTGAGGCACTTGTGGTGAGTGGTAGCACCCCTAGGCACTCTGCGTAGTTTGCCTCTCAGCAGTTGGCCTCAGCTTTAGTCTGGTTGGTTTTGTTTAAGTTTGGGACTGCTATTTTAGATATTGTGACTTTTAGACGTTCTATATAAATGAGTTTTAGCTGTTTGTAATAAAGATTTGGTTTATTTTGAATTCCCGTCTCTATCAGTTAAACGAATATGTTTGCCTTATCAACATTGTAAATATTATTTAACACAAAAGTTACATCTCTTTTATTATACTTTATTTCCAGGGGTGTAATTCCCCTGGTGGCGTTGTCGGTCCTCCCTCCCCCTAGACTTATCCCATGCAATATCGCCCCACGCGCTACACCTTGGTGATTGTAATGGCAGAGTATGGGCAATTAGATAGCAATTATCAATCATTAGTCAATAAGTCACGACCCAAAAATAAGAAATGTACTAATATTTCACCTATCAACAATGCCATCATGTAGGCCTACTGTTAAAAACCTTGAGAGAACAAAAATTCTGCAACAATCTATCCATCACCAAGCTTGTCACGTTGACACTAAGTTATTTCATGGGCTTCTTTCTCCGGATTAAGGTTTGCTCTCACCACCCACTTACAGGTCTCGACCCAACAGCCGGAGATCGCTGGTTGTTTGTATGCGGCCTACGATTGTATACTGTACCACTTGTTTGAGTACCACTGGAATACACTATAGTAGCACGGATAGCTTGAGAACAACCGGGGTCTACTGTAGTCTGTGTGTCTGTCTGTCTCTCAGCACTACGTGAGTGGAGCAATAGACCTCTAAGGAATAAGTCCCGCTTCCGAGGCTCTGGTTCCCTCGGCAAAATGTCCATGGTAAATAACATGTTTTTTTTAATGATCGTACAGAACAAACTCTGTAGGTGGCGAAAACGTAAAATCGACGTCATGTTTTGAACTACAAGCTTTTCCCATCTAGTTTCCACTCGTTTTTTTTTTTCGACCAGCAAGGCAGGCGATTGCTTTCATTCGAGCAGGGGAGAAGCCTAAGCCCAAGCCAAGGGGGGCAGCGGGACTCCTTGGAACCGCACCGGACTGGCAGATGAAGGCCGACCTGGGGAAGCAGCTCAGATTCCCAGAGCACATCGTGGAAACCACCCTGAGACCAGACATAGTTCTGTTCTCAGATTCAACCAAACAGGTGGTCCTACTGGAGCTGACAGTTCCCTGGGAGGAGCGCATGGAAGAGGCCAATGAGAGGAAGCGTGCCAAGTATGCCAACTTAGTGGAGGAGTGCCGCAGACGGGGGTGGCGTGCCCGGTGTGTGCCAATAGAGGTGGGCTGTAGAGGCTTTGCAGCGCGATCTCTCTGCAAAGCATACAGCATGCTTGGAGTCACAGGTGCACGTCAGAGAAAGGCCATCAAGACCACCACAGAGGCAGCTGAGAAGGCCTCTAGATGGCTGTGGATCAAGAGGGGCGATCCGTGGGTACATGCTACTGAGACACAAGTTGGGACTTGATCAATCCCGGCTGGGTCGCCTGGTTGAGGGTGTATGATGTTGCGAGACCCGAAACACCCACTGACCCCAGGTACCATCACTGGTGATGTGTCTAAGTGCTTCAATAGATGTATGTTAATCTAACTTGGAACGTGGTGTCGTTAAAGTAGCATTAATAATCGTTAACTACTTTAACGTCACCGACGATCCAAAAACCCATTCGAAACTACACTTCTCACACCAAAAAGAACCAAGAGCCAGTTCCGGGGTGGGGCTAGGGCCAGTTCAAAACTGGTTCCAGCCTTATCCCAGTTATGAACCAGTTGGTTTCACACCGGCCAGAGCCAGCCATGGAGCCGGCGAGAGCAACGTCATGACGTCACTGCAAACGTCTGCATACGTCTCCCCTTACAATAAACTTTTATTACGTCTTGTTTTTTAGGATTCCCTGCTGCTGTTTTTGTACGGTTTTAGTTGTTCTGTTGTAGCTGTGCTGTTTCGTACGGTTTTAGTTCTGTTTTAGCTGTGCTGTTTTGTTATGGTTCTGTTTTGGTTATTCTTTCCTATTTTGTTTTGATTATTTTAGTTCAGTTTGCTTTTGTGTTATTTCCCCTTTTTCTGTTTCATTGTTTGACCATTGGGTTGCTGGGTTACATAACTGCTGTTTGGTTTGGTTTTGCTCAAGTTTTCTTTATTTAGTTATTATTATTGTAATAAAAGAAACAATTAGTATATTTATTGTCTCTGCCTCTTTAGTTCTCGAACCTGTCCTTATTATTTCTGTAATATCATAGTTTAATTTTCTTTGTTCTATATTTCCTGGGGTGTAATTCCCCAGGTGGCGTTGTCGGCCCCTCTTTAGTTATTTCCCCCTCCCCCCGTTCATATTGACTTTTACACTGAGCCCCGCCTAGCCTAGAAATTTAGTTGCCCCTAGTATGGAGCCAGTTTCCTGCCATAATTCAAACCTGGAAAAAAAAAGTTTCAAAGGCTTGTAAGTCTGGGTTTGAAAACTCAACACCTTGTAAAAAAGGTTTTGCAACACTGAAAAAAGACCTAACCTGAAAAAAATTCAAACTGTAAACATGATTTTGTGTTCTATTTTATCTTCATCATTTTCACCACATTTTCAAAGTATTTTTCTTTTTCACAAACATGTTTTCAAAGTTCAAACAATATCACCAGCGCATTTGCAGAGTTTCAAATCTGGCACTGTTCTAATAGTATTTCATTGTTTCCCGGGTTTGAAACCTTGTAAATGGGATTCTGCAAACAGGTGTTCATACATTGAGAAATAAGTTTTGAAAGGTTGAATATTTATTTTTTAAAACTTGTAAAGGTGTACGTTTACGCCATTGCAATGTATTTTTTCAGAAGTGACTTTTCAGCACTGACTTTTCAGAGATTTGACCACACAGGCGCAAGCTTTGAGTCACGTGAATATTGGCAGTGTTCTGTCGCGCATTTGTTTTGAAACTCCTGACAGTCAAAGTCTGAAGAAAAAAAAAACCTTCCTGGGGGCGGGAGGACCATTTAGCTCTAAACCTATTGGTTGCTCTCGGCTGACGTACATTCCAATCACATTCTTGTCATCGGCAGAGCACTGTCAATCACGCACAGCCCGGTGAACGGCACATGTACATCTTTCGTCCCTCCCCATGCGGGTGTTGGCGCGGATGGGGGAGTCTGGGCGGTGGACTGCGACGGTATGATAGTTGTCTGACCCCTTGGAATGTACTGACGTACTGACGTACATTCCAATCACATTCTTGTCATCGGCAGAGCACTGTCAATCACGCACAGCCCGGTGAACGGCACATGTGATTAGAATGTACGTCAGCCGAGAGCAACCAATAGGTTTAGAGCTTAATGGTCCCGCCCCCAGGAACGTTTTTTTTTTTCTTCAGACTTTGACTGTCAGGAGTTTCAAAACGAATGCGCGACAGAACGCTGCCAATATTCACGTGACTCAAAGCTTGCGCCTGTGTGGTCAAATCTCTGAAAAGTCAGTTCTGAAAAAATACATTGCAATGGCGTAAACGTACACCTTTACATGTTTTTAAAAATAAATATTCAACCTTTCAAAACTTATTTCTCAATGTATGAACACCTGTTTGCAGAATCCCATTTACAAGGTTTCAAAACTGGGAAACAATGAAATACACTGTTAGAACAGTGCCAGATTTGAAACTCGGCAAATGCGCTGGTGATATTGTTTGAACTTTGAAAACATGTTTGTGAAAAAAAAATACTTTGAAAATGTGTTGGTGAAAATGATGAAGATAAAATAGAACACAAAATCATGTTTACAGATGTTTGAATTTTTGTTAGATTTTTTTTCAGGTTATAATCTCTTTTTTCAGTGTTGCAAAACCTTTTTTACAAGGTGTTGAGTTTTCAAACCCAGACTTACAAGCCTTTGAAACTTTTTTTTTCAGGTTTGAATTATGGCAGGAAGCTGGCTCCATACCCTAGCGGCAGCTAATTTAATTTGCAGCCAGGGAGGTCTAGCCAGAGCCCGTCTACTATCTCATATTAGACATTCTCTGGTCTAGCCTTCTGTCGTCGTTTTTCGCTGCTGGAAACAGAAAATGGGACAGGCCAATCAGATCGTCAGGGGCGGTATCGAGCCGAATGACGACAGAGCTGTGACGGTTCCTTGTTAAAGGTAAACAATAATGGCTGCTGCTTTTCGACTCGGCTTTGGCCGCGACTCTTCAAGACTTGAAGTTATCATTTTCTTTGAGCAATGAACAAAGAACTGCACTGAAGTCTTTCCTGGAAAAGAGATGTATTCAGAGTTTTGCCGACCGGATACGGTAAAAGTTTCGTCGTTGGTCTCCATTCTCTCAATCCACCATTCGCAACACTTCCCCATGGAAATTTCCGTCGCTCTGACTACGTCACCTTCTTCGTTGCTCTGATTGGTTGTAGCGCTATCCTATTGCGTGCAGAGGGAACTTGAAAGACAACCGTTTATCCCGCCCACACTGCCACCGTACGAGACCAGACCCAATATCTCTCCGATATGGGTCTGGCTTGCCAGTTGCCAGGCTATATGGAAGCATATATGTAGCAAAATTCAAATGGCAATGCAATTTGCAATTTGCAATTCAATAAGTAATTACGTTATGCAATTGACAATGCATTATGCAATTTCATAATGTAATTTGTAAATACGTTATTCAAAGTGTATTTTAATATGCAAAGTGACAATGCAATCCTCAATTAAATTTGCAAAAGTTATAACAATAAAAATACAATAACATTTGGTCAAATTCTTTGAGTTCCTTTATTCAAATTGAAAAGCTATAGCGTCCCCGTGATTGCAATCCACTTCGCCACGCTCCGTGTGTTGCGATATTCAAATGACATTTCAATCCGCAAAACGGAATCCAAAACGGAATCCAAAGAGGAAATCCAAAGAGGAATCCAAAGAGGAATCCAAAAAGTCAATATGCAAAGTGGCAAACGTATCAGCCAATCAGCGTCTGGGCGGGAACTACGTCACTTTCTATTGTGTCTGACTGTTTTATGTGTGGGGGGAGGGAGTTCCAGAGCCTGGGTGCTGAACAGCTGAATGACCGGGCACCCATTGTAATGAGTCGTGATGTGGGGATACATAGTAGTCCAGCAGAGGTTGAGCGGAGGGAGCGGGAGGGAGTGTATTCTTGGAGGAGGTCCCAGAGGTAGCTGGGGGCTAGGTTGTGGAGAGCTTGGGTGGGTGGAGACGGTGGGTCTCCCGACCCTATGTTTCGCACCCAGTGCCTGTAGCACTTGGGAAAACTTTGTGTTTACCACACTGGCGTCAAAACGTACCAGTGAGGATAAGTCGTCTATCCTATCTCCCAGAACACGCACTCTATCTACTACATTTGTGTCTTCAACACGATTGTTCTCCACATCAACGGCCAAACTTCGGAGCGTATCAATAATCTCCATTGGTGACCATGGACCTGACACATACGAACTAGAAGTGAACAAGGAAATTACGAGCAAGTGACGTAGTTCCCGCCCAGACGCTGATTGGCTGATACGTTTGCCACTTTGCATATTGACTTTTTGGATTCCTCTTTGGATTCCGTTTTGCGGATTGAAATGTCATTTGAATATCGCAACACACGGAGCGTGGCGAAGTGGATTGCAATCACGGGGACGCTATAGCTTTTCAATTTGTATCAAGGAACTCAAAGAATTTGACAAAATGTTATTCTATTTGTATTGTTATAACTTTTGCAAATTTAATTGAGGATTGCATTGTCACTTTGCATGTTAAAATACACTTTGAATAACGTATTTACAAATTACATTATAAAATTGCATAATGAATTGTCAAATGCATAATGTAATTCAAATTGCATTGCCATTTGAATTTTGCTACATATATGCTTCCATAAGGCTAAGCCCCGCCACATTTTGGTGCCAACTGTGCCCACGGTCCACTGCGTTTTCGTCTTCACGTCCATTGTTTACTTTGGTGTTTTTAAAACTGCCGGTCATCGTTGGTCTTCCTGTTTATGAAGGTAAGGATAAGCCCGCCCCCTGCCCCTGGCGTAAAGGCAGTTCTCGTTCTAGCCCATGGTTCTAGCCCAGCTCAATCCTGGGGTTGGAGTTGAACCGGTTTTTACAGGCCGGAGCCGGTTCTTTGGCGATGTGAAACCAAAACACTGGTTCTAGCTCCGAACTAGCCCGGAACGGGCTCCGATTTTGCGGCAGCGTGAAAGGCCCATCATATGTGACATCATGCTCGCTGCGACTGGCGTGGACATCCTCCCCTTAGAAAAAGCGGTGAAGTGGAGCAGAGAGATCGCCATGTCTGTACCAGAGTGGTGATGCAACGTATATAATTCGCGTTGAGAGCAGCAGGGGGCTGTAGTTCGCAAAGCGGGCTCACACAAAACCTAACATTATCAAACTCCTTCGCAATTTTAGTTTTCTTTGCATGACTTATCATTTAAATCCACGACAAACATATGTGTAATCAAGGACATATTAAGACTGGGACCAGAAAAGAATACTTTCTCTTCATTGAAACCCATTCATATTTTTCGATCTGGTAGGTCCCATGGGCTCTACAGGAAGGGGCGTGACTTCGCCACTCTATAGTCAGACCCTTCGCCCTGCAGAAGGGTCTGGAGAAGAGCAATACATTTCTTCCCCAGACCAATGTGCAATCTACGATTGAGCTTTGTCTGGCAATAGCAAGGCTACCGAGTTCAGTGATGACGCTCTCAACAAAAATCGCTGCGCCCATAAAGAGATGTACCACGTTGGACATTTTAGTGTCGATTTTAAATGCTCTTACACACTTGATTACATTGCTACTTTATTCTGGTCTCCAATTTATGCATTGCACGATCTTGCTGTGCTTGCAATACAATGTAAAGTTGTGCTGTTTGTTTTCAAGCTGGTTTGCCAAAGAGGCTAATTGCATGACACAACCACAAAGAGGAACGGGAACGCTATAAGTGCTTAGAGACCGGTGTGCGACTCGGAAGACTGGTGTCCGAGGCATCTGGATCACACCATGTGTGGATGTGACTGGATGGAGGAGTCACATGTCACTAAGCTATGGTGCTACACGTATCCTATCTTGCTGAATAATCAATTATTTCCAACCGCAACAATTGGTTCAAACAAATAACTCAGTGTCACAGGCTATAACTGTTGAATCACGCTCAATGCTAAATAAAGTAACAAAAGCGAGGTGAGTTAAAGGGGGCATGTTATGAAAACAACACTTTTCCTGGGATTAGGGGCTTTGGTTTTTGGTCTCTCGTGCTCCCACACGCATACAAACTTTGAAAAAGTCTGAACATGATTATTTGAGTGAGATATGCATTTCTGAAAGTACCCCGCCTACTGTTACCAAACGGGCAAGTCAGTTTCGGCGCCCCCTCCTACGTAGGAAGGGGGCGCATTTGAATATTACCTCCCACTTCCCCCCTCCCCTCCAATCAGAGCATGATTACAAAATCGGAATACAATCCCTTCCATGTTGCGGTTCATGGATATTATAGCTACAGACACCAGAAACTGCTCTTTCTGAAGGGACTGAAACAGAGGGGAATAGCGGTAGGCAAGATCTTTTTCCCTAAACGCTATTTCCAGCAAACAGCTTCATAAACATGTTTTCTGGAACTCAAATAGTATGTCAGTTGTTGGGAAAACACCATAATATGTCTTCTTTAAGACCCATCATTCCTCCCTCTTTCTTGCTAATTCTGACAAGATGGATACATGGAGTGTGATGAGTTAAGTCAACTGTATCTGCAGAGATAGACTTGATCCCAGGCCACGTTATCGTTGATAAAGCAGGATGCCGTCTGAGGTTGGAGCTGTGTGTGTGTGTGTGTGTGTGTGTGTTACTTTGTGCAGGCGGGGAGCGATGGCCAGTGCATCGGGAACTGCCCCTTCTCCCAGAGGCTCTTCATGGTGCTGTGGCTCAAAGGAGTGACCTTCGACGTCACCACCGTGGACATGACCAGGTCCGACGCGACCCAAGCCTCTCCACTACCTCCGCCTTCTCCACCTCCACCCTGCTCTTCCTCCACCTTCTTTCTCCTCCTCCTTGTCCCGGTCAACTCCTTCCTTCCACCTCCTTCTTCCTCTCCTCATCCTTCTCCCCCCCCCCCCCCCCCCTGTAATCCTCCTTTTTTCTCCTTCTCCTCCACCCTGCTCCTCCTTCCTCCTCCCTCCTCTGTCAGCCTCCCCCCTCCTCCGGCCTTCCACCCCCTCCTCATTTTGTGTTGATTAACTCGAATGACTGACGAGATGAGTTGTCCAGATGAAGATCTTGATTGAATGATGATGCCCTCATTGTTTATTCATTCAGTTGAACTACCTTGTAGTTTCAAGTGTGGGAGGGTGGGTCCTTCCTCATGCCAATAAACCTGATTCCCTTCATTCTAATATCTGTTGTTTCAGCCGTCTTTACCTCCTCGATGCGGGACATAAAAACAGTAGAGACGAGTGGTTGAGCATCAGACTGTTGACCCTCTGAGTCCTGTTTGTGTCTAAGCCGTCGTCTTCTGATCCGCTGGGAAAATGGCCGCTGTTTGGACCAGACTTCTTCTCCTGGGAGTGTTTGTTGCCGTCGGTGAGCAAAGAATTAGGTTTTTGTCTCAAAACCCTTTTCTGTACAAACTGCCTTGGGGATTTAATATTCTGTATTATTTTTTATATAATATTGATAATTATTGTTCAGATATTTTTTTAATCTACTATCATATTGGATCTTAATTCAGTGCAAATTCTCTCAAGGTAAAATATATGTTGCCTTTATTGAGATGTTATTGAGATATTTCTCTGTAAGGCTCATGTGGGAGTATAGGTAAACTACAGGTAGGTCTAGTACTTTGTCTGGTTAAGGTTGTAAAACTTTAGGAAGGAGTCTCTAGACTTGACCACCCTGTTAACCCTCTTTCGAGTTTTTTTTGGTTCTCCATTCACGGAGCACTAAGCAGGTATATGCGGCGGCCCGAGTGCCTGCCGACAACTTTTCCTCTAATCTTCTGCTCTCCGTTCCGCAGCACACGGGCTGACGTGTCGCCGCTGTCCGATCGCAATCTTGGGGCGATGTCTGGTCGCCAGCGATGATGTCGAATGCGACAACTCGACCCGCAGCTGCTTCACCCGGACTGCGTGTAAGCGGCCCCGCAGACATGCTACACACAAATCTGACTGAAATGGAAGGGAGTGCTGTCTATGTAGTCCTGAAGGGTATATATATATATATATATATATATATATGTAGATATACATGCATGTAGATATACATGCATGTATGCATCGTTTGATTTACTTGACAACCTCACCTTTATGCCTCAAAAACGAAAATCAAATCCAACAATAGGCCTATTGATACAATGCATGCTTTCGGTGCCTGGTTTGGTTGGCAGAAAGCGAAACTAAAGTGCCAACACCTCAGTAGGGTCACACCTTACAGTAGGCAAGCACAAGGAGAGAGAACATTAAGTTAAGCAACCCAGTAAACTGACCCATCGTGGAGGTGAGATTGGCCCGCTTGTCCGTTTCCCAGCATGCAGTAGGGCAGACCATGAGTTGTTGTTGTTTTTGTTGCTGTTGTGTTTTAAACTGATGTTTCAGCCTCTTTTACGTTTTGAATCTTGACAGCGTTCGATGGCATTGGTTTTTTCCGACCTCAAAGCCAGGGGTGTGTGCTCACGACCTCCTGTGGCCGGACAGAGGCCGGCACCTTCCTGGGCTTCGGTTTTACCGGCTCCAGTGCCTGCTGCAGGACGGACCTGTGCAACGGAGGGACGTCGGTGCAGCTGTCGCTCGCTGCCGCGGTCGTCGCCGTCCTGGCGTCGCTCTGGGCTCGTTAGACGACGCATGGCACTACGATACGTTCTCAGCAGACACAGTTACGCCTTGTTCACACTGCATGCGTCCGTCGACGGATGACCGAGGGCGTGTCTGACGTATAGGGGACTAGTCTTTGTAGACGCATACTGCAGCCAATCAAATCGCCTCCCTCTACAAAGCCAATATGTGGATATAAATACAAAAGATGACACAAACAGGTGACTAAAACAATCCTATCATTCCACATTTCTTTGAATAAATATGGCGGACAGATTTTTCCTGCTACTTTCTGCTTGTTATTGCAAAATAGATCCAGTAGACGCGTGAAGTTTATTTGCATAACCGCGATCTGATTGGCCGACGGATCTGGCGCTGCCTGAAAAGTTGAACATTTCTCAACTTTTTGACGCAGGCCACGGAGCCGAATGGACGGACGGACCCACAATGCATTTCGCGAGCGCCCCATGCAAAGTGACTTGAACACTAAACAGAAAACACAGCTGTCATTATCACTGTCACTGACAGCGATATACTGCTTCACTTATTATGACAAATGTACTGATTGTAAGTCGCTTTGGATAAAAGCGGCTGCTAAATGGTAATTTGTCAGCTGTCTATCCTCTATTAAACTGCATTGAAGTGACATGTTTGTTCCGTGCATTATTCATTTGCATTAATATGCATGCATTATTCCTTTGCACAACGTATTATTCCTATGCACAAAGATTAGTGAGCTAGGACCTCGGTTAGCAGGCATGTATCGCGCCTATTTTACAATAATCTCAAACGTTTCATTAATTCACAAACCAGACCAATCAACCACGCGTGCCTTTATGTTGCGATCTCTGAAATGAAGAGGGCTCGGATCGTACAACACTGGGTGCCCAGTTACAGTCAGCCACGATACATTTTTCAGTCGACATTTTGTAGTCAGCAGGAACCAAAAAAGTAGGTGGGAACCAAAGTGCCGGTGTTCGGTGTTTCCTGGGATCCACGCAAGTGAAGAGCGTCTACATTCCGATTGGCTGTCAGTGTTTTGCCGCCAAACGCGTCATAGTAATTTGCATACAGTTCAGCCGTCTTCAAGTTTTTTTGGTCGCTCTGGTCGCTCACCTTTTGCCGCTGGTAGCGTTTGACGCTTGTGTCGCTTTGGTCGCTCTTGCCCATAGAAAAATGGATATGGGCAAGAGCAAAACTTAACTTAACTCAACTTATCCAAAGAATGGTGCTGCTTGAATGGAAATTATTGATAAATGCAGTTAGGCAGGCTTTACCTTGCACATGGCTGAAATTGTTGAACAGAAAAAAAACAAAAAAAACAGCTTTGTCTTCCCCCAGAAGAACTGCTCTGGTGCTCGATCCGAGATTAGCATTCAATCTCTAATTGCTCCTAAACGACAAATGATATGACTGTAAGGAGCTTTGGATGTTGCTCGTCCACAGAGCGACAGAGGATTTGTGTCCTTTTTAAACCACACATGTTTTTTTTACTGGAGGCGTGTATTTTGCAGAAAACACTCCCACCCAGTGGATGTATGGAGGACCACACATCAGCTAAATTGACCTAATTTGGCAGACGTGGTGTCAAGCAAGTTATTCTTACTGGTGATTTTGGAGTGATTTCAAACTATATTTAATCTATCCTCCTAACCCTTTACTGAGACTTAAATGGAAGGCTTAAAAAGGCATAGTCATGAACACAGGGCTACATAGTTGATTGTAAGCCTAATGGCAGAGTATGGGCAATTAGTTATTAATTATCCATCATTAGTCAATAAGTCACAACCCAAAAATAACACAAATATTTACCATTATTGCACTTTAGAACGGCATTCTATCATTATAAAATCGCTATTGTAACATATAAAAAAAGTTTTTTTTTCCCCTCATTCTAACCCATGGACCTATTAAAGAAAGGACAGCGGACTAAAACATGGCCGCCCATTCATTCCTATGGAAACTGCTCAATGGCACAGAGGCATAAAGATACTAAAAGTGTACGTACGCCCAAATGCCAAGTTTTGCGTGCGCCAAGATATATTCAGACTTATAAAACCCTGGGTACGCACACGACACCTCTAAGCAATCTTTGCTGTATAAATCACAGAGGCCCTCATTTATCAAACGAACGTAGAAATGAGCGCAAATCTGAACGCATGATTCATCTTACGATAGGACCCACGTGAGATTTACGAAACCTTCGTATCACACCAATCCCAGCGTACGAAGGATCTTGGTGTTGATAAATACGGCGGCTGAGATCGATCGTAATTAACGTAACACGCCCATATAAAAGCACGTATTCAGAAGTCTCGCCCCTAACTTTTACGACATGGAGAAACGTCCAACGGTAAAATAGAGGAATTTTTCCGAGACCCAAATGGAGACGCTCGGGTCACTGGTGGATGCGAACCGTCTGGTTTTATTTGGTAGCCTATAGCTGGCATTAAAGCCCAGCAAAAGAATGCTATATGGAAGGAAATAACTGTTGCAGTGAATAGTGTTTCCAATGTTCGTCGGGCTACGGAAGAGGTTTGTTAATTAAATTAATTAAATAATAAATTAAATGTACAACTTCTGTTATCCAGCTTAAAACATTTCACATATATGCTATTGTTTGCATTCCGTTAAAGTTATTTAATTCCGAATAAGGTGAAGAAAAAATGGTCCGACATGAAGCTCAGCACCAAAAAACGTGTTGCGGCTGTGAAGCCGGCCGAGCAAGAAACGGGAGGAGGCCGGTGCAGTGCGACTGCAGCGTATCTCACCGAGATGACTCTGACCATGTAGTGCGCCCTGATGTAGACGATGCCCAACGTTGCTATTTTGGAAAATAAAAGAATCGTGCGTGCCCCCAGGCCATCGGGCTACCATGTTCAGGATTGACATTCTGGCATCGCAAATAATCGGAACATTAACTGAATGGTAGCTTTTGCGGTTGATGTAGCCTACGCGTAATCATTAATAGATGGTTCATACGCACATGGGTACAATCAACCGCACCAATCACATTTGGAAACCTAGCAATAGCATAAAAATCCCGTTTGATTCCAGTTTGCTGATCGTTATTATATGGGAATTTAATATAACGTTCGGAGAGGGACATTATAGCTGCCAAAACTGCTGGCATGGTTCGGCTAATACTTGGCTGGGAAATAGCAGACCTGTCCCCGATCTCCCGCTGCAAGATCCCGGTGGCCAAAAATCCCAAGGTAGAGCAAACCTGCACAGGTATTGCGTTTGATCGCCTAGTTTCTCGCCTTAACTGTGGCTCCAAAGCATTGCATAGCTCCATCAGGAGATGCCTTGGGAGACGAAAACGACTCAAGAGCCATTCATCGCCCTCCTTAAAAAAATCGGCGCGGTCTCGAAAAACTCTCTCGTCTGTGCGTTGAGGTCCTTAACAGAGCCAGATCTGCCATCGCTGAGACACGACCACCTATTTGGCAAAGCTCCTGTTAATATAGACAGCTGAATAAACATTTCACCTGTCACATTCTAATTATTTTCATAGCAATACTGTTTTTAATTAGGCCTGACTTGATTGTAATTGTTTGAACGCTGGGCTAATTCCAATTTATTTAGTAATTAATACAGATGTTGAACATGGGCTACTTGTGCTGCACTATTCATCATTGAAATACCCGTATGTTGCGCCAAAAAAACTTGCGTACACGAGCCCAGACCTGACGTGAGATTTCATCGCAGCCTGCGCTCACGTTCAAATTGATAAATGCCAAGCTCAACGTTGAAATGAGCGTACGTCCATTTTACGCACGTTTTCTGTCGTACGCTCGTTTGATAAATGAGGGCCAGAGTGCCTACAAGTGTGCGCAGCTGAATCAGCTTCACGTCCGCCCTGTACACGCCCCTTTTTTTTTTTTTTTTTTTACCATAAATGGTCAATGCAAACGCCCTTATGAATGCGATTTGCATATAAAACAGACTCAG
This sequence comes from Gadus macrocephalus, assembly GCF_031168955.1. Classification (NCBI taxonomy): domain Eukaryota; kingdom Metazoa; phylum Chordata; class Actinopteri; order Gadiformes; family Gadidae; genus Gadus; species Gadus macrocephalus. Next base: position 3,670,981 of record NC_082403.1, read on the forward strand.
ATGCAGGCATTATGTCTTGTCGGAAACAATGGCAGAAGGACTGAGAAAAGCAAAAAAGCGAAATTTCGCGATGGTTGAAGTGGAGACACGTGTGGGTGAGGTGGAGGCCCGAAAAGTAGTTTGGTTCGGCAGTCACGGGATTGGGATCACTAAAATCAAAAAGCAGAGTGAGTGGCAACATGTTGCTGCAGCAGTGAACACTGTCAGTGGCACGGAGCGCACAGTCCCAGGATTAATACATATTTTTATGTACAAATCGTTATGGTCCCTGAAGACCCTCTCCCTCTGAATCGTGCCATTTGCATGGTCCTCCAGCAGTGCCATGGTACCATGGTGCAGCATTACGCACGGGGCTCACCGCTGTATTTATATGGTTACGGTATTAAGACTGACCGAGAACACCTTGGATAATCAGTTTGTAATCACCCACGAAAAATGTTTGTGAACATAACCCCTTTTTAATGCCTGATTTGTCATGAAAAGCATCAAGAGGAACGGACAAAAATATAACGATTGTGATGAGGAGTATGTGGCTTGGTTTTCCACACTTGGGATTTCATTGACATTTGATTATGTGTTTACAGTGTCACATAAGAATATTATGTTATTGACACATGTATGACAGATGCTTTATTTCATGCAGTCGCACCGTCAGTGGACAGTATGGAGTGACGGGATTAAATATAGAGATTTTTTTTTTCTTTCATTTCCATTCTAAGGAGATAGATTTAACGCATGATACGGGTTGAAATTAAAAAATTATCTCTTCTCACTCTACAATTCTTCTGTCTGACTTCAGTTCACCACCACACCGTCTGTGTCGCCAATTCTCCTTTTCCTCCAAACCATGCGTACGCATGGGTGAGTTTGCTTAGGGCTGCTTACATTCTCCCGTCAAGTTAGTTTTTATAGATCACAACCTTGGCGTGGAAATTCACGTACGCCAATTTCAGCCCCGTTTTGTGCGTACGCAACGGTTATCAATGAGACCCCTGGCTTAAAGAGAACAGCAAGATTAATCTGATTTAGCACACATTAAGATAATGGGACACAGGACTTTAATCTATGTTTAGCAAATTGGACGCGTGTATGCGTGTTGAAAGACAACATGTTTCTATGTACACGATCAGGTTTCTTATTCGTAAACTGAACAGGCTTCTCCATAATGTTTTCTGTGAGTGGATGAATGGCGACTCCCTTCCTCCTTGCTTCATAATGCCGTTGTCTTTTAGTATTCTGATGGTTATTGCATGGTGTCATTGTTATTTGATTCGGTCTACTATTTGATGTTTGTATGTATTTATTTATTAACTAAGTTATGGTGTTACACCATGTCATATCCGGCTGAAAAAAAACAATTATTTCCCTAAGTCCAACAGCAACCCTTTGTTTAAATAAATAACTCACAGTGCAACAGGCTATAACTGTTAAATCACGCTCCATGCTCAATTTCTCTGAAGTAACAACACGAGGTGTGTGTGCGCGTGTGTGTGTGTGTAACCATGGGAATCATCACCTAAAAAAAAAAAAAAAGTTTTGTCCGTCGTTACGGCATAATGTCTAAGTGGCTAATAAACATTTCTTAAGACCCATCATTCCTCCCTCTTTCTGGGTAAATCTGACAAGATGGATACATGGAGTGTGTTGTTAAGTCAACTGTATCTGCAGAGATAGACTTGATCCCAGGCCACGTTATCGTCATGTTCGCGTGTTCGATGCTGTCTGAGGTTCCCGCTGTGTGTGACCTGTGTGTGACTTGTGTGTGCAGGCGGGGAGCGATGGCCAGTGCATCGGGAACTGCCCCTTCTCCCAGAGGCTCTTCATGGTGCTGTGGCTCAAAGGAGTGACCTTCGACGTCACCACCGTGGACATGACCAGGTCTGACGCAACCCAAGCCTCTCCACGTCCTCCGCCTTCTCCACCTCCACCCTGCTCTTCCTCCACCTTCTTTCTCCTCCTCCTCCTCCCGGTCAACCCCTTCCTTCCACCTCCTTCTTCCTCTCCCTTCTCCTCCCTCCTCTACCCCTTTTACCCCCTCCCTGTAATCCCCCTTTTTCCTCCTCCTCCACCCTGCTCCTCCCTCCTTCCTCCTCTGCAGGCCTCCACCTACCTCCTCCTTCCATCCTCCTCCTCCTGACTTCCTCCTCCTCCTCATTCTGTGTTGAATAACTCAGAATGACTAACAAGATGGCAAATTATGAGACTTCCTTGTCCAGGTCTTCTTGATTGGATGGGGATGCCCTCATTGTTTATTCATTCACTTACACTCCCTTAACTGGGGGAGGTTGGTTTATACCTGATTCCCTTAATTCTTATATCTGTTCTTTCATCGCTCTTTACCTCCTCGATGGGGGACAATAAAAGCAGTAGAGACGAGGTATTGAGCACCAGACTGTTGAACCTCTGAGTCCTGTTCGTGTCTGCGCCGTCGTCTTCTGATCCGCTGGGAATATGGCCGCTGTTTGGACCAGACTTCTTCTCCTGGGAGTGTTTATTGCCGTCGGTGGGCAAAGATTTAGGTTTTTGACTCAAAACCCTTGTCTGTACAAACAGTCTTTGGGATTTAATAATCTGTATTTCTTTGTATAATATTAACATGAATAGTCATATATTTTTTAATTGACATAATCATATTGGATCTTAATTCAGTGGACATTTTCTCAAGGCAAATTATAGGTTGCCGTTATTGAGATGAACCTTGCCATTTTTTTGTGTATGGGATATTATCTTTCTCTGTATGGGAAAACTCATATTTGGGAGTACAGGTAAACTACAGGCAGGCCTACTACTTTGTCTAGTTACGGTTGTAGAACTTCAAGAAGGAGTTTATTAGACTTGACCCCCCATTTAGCCTTCTTTTGATACAGTCTCTCCTAACTAAACTAATTACGCGCCATTTAGCATTTCCTCCATCGTCCTCCTGTCTTTTAGTTCTCCGTTAACGGAGCACTCAGCAGGTATACGGCCATGCGATTGCCTGCTGACATCCTTTCCTCTAATCTCTTCTTCTCTCCTTTCCGCAGCACACGGGCTGACGTGCGACCGCTGTCCGATCGCAATCTTTGGGCAATGTCTGTTGCCCAGGTATGATGTCCATTGCAACACCTCGACCAGCAGCTGCTTCAACGAGACTATGTGTAAGCCGCCACGCACACATGCGACACACAAATCTGACTGAAATGAAAGGAGCGCTGTGTTTGTGGTGCCGACAGATACATACATGTATGTAGAGCTATATACATTCATGAAGATCTACCTAGACATACATACATGTATGTTTGCAGAGTTTGAAAGTAACTAATTACATTTTCTAAAGGAAGTGTATTGAGTCGATTTTTAAAAACTGTAATTTTAATTTTACTTAAGTAAGTTTTGGTTGAAGTATTGTACTTAGTTACATATTGAACCTCACAAGTTACTGAGTAAAAAATTGCAGGCAAGTATGTCGAGAATGACAAGAATCATTGGCCTGAAAGTGAAACGCAAAAAGCAAAACAAAACACCTCAGTAGGGTCACAGTTTCCAGTATAGGCAAGCACAAGGAGAGAGAACATTAACTAAGATAAGTAACCCAGTTAACTGACCAGGAGTGCGTTTCCCAAAACAGTAACAAATAATTACTTTTGTCCCAAATGCTGTGCAAGAGTCAAATGGCTGAGTGGTTAGAGCACTCGCCCAGAGAGTAACACGTTTTGATGTTTTTTTTGCCATGGGTTCAAGCCCTTCCAGATGTCTTGTTTCTTTCGTTCTAATGATAGATTTTTGATGTTTGAAGTCTGTCGATCTCTTGACAGTACCTAGGCTGTATATTTCCCTCCTCCTTTTGACAGGGGGGCAGCAATGGCGCCATGCATTAACCATCAGAATACTAAAAGCTACAACGGCATTATGAAGCAAGGAGGAAGGGAGTCGCCATTCATCCACTCACAGAAATCATTATGAAGAAGCCTGTTCAGCTTACGAATAAGAAACCCTTTGATCGTGTACATAGAAACATCTTTTTTAATTTTGTTTTAAATAGTAGGCAATCACGGGATTGACTTCTCTAAAAACCCGCTGCCCAGAATCTTATCACAGTGAGTAAAAGTAACAGGGTTATTAAAGAAAACATTCGTGAGTCATTAAACGTCCAGTGAAGATCCACACCCTAACATTTGGAGGTCGTACTGCGCTAATTCTGAACGCTAATTGCGTAAAAAATACAAAGAAGGCTGAAACTGGTCACGTGACCATCAATATCCAGGAAGCATGTGGCATAATATGGACCTACTTTGCCTTTTTACTATGTGAGTAAAAAGGACTCTATGACTATGTTGTTGGGAAACATCCAGGAAGCCTTACCTTACCGATGGGTACTTCGGGCCTTCCTATGTAGGTGAAATGGTTTTTGGGAACACTTTACTATTAACTGTTGAGTCCCTAAGAGGTAGGTTGCTAAGGAAGTTAGCAACTATGCTTTTGGGAAACTAACCCCAGACGTGGAGGTGAGATAGGCCAACGTGTCCGTTTCCCAGCATGCATTAGGGCAGATCATGAGTTGTTGTTGTATTTTAAACCGATTTTTCAGCATCTTTTACTTTTTTGAATCTCAACAGTGTTCAATGCCACTGATTTTATCCGACTTCAACGCCAGGGGTGTGTGCCCTCGACCGCTTGTGACCAGACAGAGGCCGGCGCCTTCCTTGGAATCGGTTACACCTTCTCCGTCGCCTGCTGCGGGACGGACCTGTGCAATGGAGGGACGTCACGGTCACACCCATACAGCGGAGGGGTGTCGGTGCAGCTGTCGCTCGCTGCCGCGTTCGTGGCCGTTCTGGCGTCGCTCTGGGCTCGTTAGACGACACATGGCGCTACGACGATACGTTCTCAGCAGACAGTTATGAATAAATCCATGATTCATTAAAGAGACCGTAATATATATTTCGATTTAAATGTGTTGATTTAAGTGTGCGGCTTGTCAGTTGTCAGGGCATGGGTTTCATAAAGTTGACTATTGTTAACTGGTTTAAATAGGCCTAATATTGAAGAATTAAAGGATCAAAAAGTGTTTACCTGTGTCAAATGAATTGAAGTCTTCCAATAATCTGTAAAAATCATGAACTACAATATATTTTAAGCACTGCCATTCGTTCAGAGCGCATTCTGAGTTGAAAGTTACAATCACTGTAGGGTGTGGGGTGTAAATCCACGAACGGAACGCATTGCGATATGTCGCTATATGTCGTTTTGCCGATTTCCTGCCAGCCTCATCTCATTGGACCGTCCTTCTCTCGTCCCCTCCAATGATATGAGGTTTGCAGCCTCCGCTCTGTTGGAATGGAGGAGTTGTATGTTGTGAAGTTCAGAAAGTCGGGTGCCGAAGTATAAAGAGCGACTAACCGGTTTGGAGAATGTATCATAAGATGAACGGGTCAAACACAGAACTTCCCCCCGTGGTTCGAGTCCTGTATTCATGATTGGCTGTTTTCAGGTGGTATTTGGATAGGTTTAGGCAACACAACTAGCCTACTTGGTAAGATTTAGGCCCCACAACGTCTTGGTAATGTTTAGGTAACACAACTAAAGTGGGTGGTTAGAAATAATTTGACCAATAGTTTCTATTGGTCTATTCCCTACTCAGTATCGTGTCACTATACCATTTCCGCACAACTTTATACCAGGCCTATTATAGTAAAGACGTTGAATGAATGAACTCTACAAGGATACTTATTTTTTTAAAACTGAAATGTTTTTGTCTTCATTATTGATAAATGCATTTAAAGGCGAAGTTTACCTTTCAATTAGGTAACCGGCCCAAATTGTTGAACAGTAAAAAAAATATATAGGAAACGTATTAAATACAAATGTTATATATTCGATCAAATAAATTCAATGGATAGAATCCTTTTTTCACATCGTTAGTAGGCTACAACAAACAGAATGTAATAATAGATATTTCTTCGAAAGCAGCCTTTTAAATTCGGTTAGCAGACTCAGCTTCGTCTTCCTCCAGAAGTGCTGCTCCGGTGCTCGATCCGAGATTACCATTCGATCTCTAATTGCTCCTAAACAACAAATGATTGGACAGTAATTAAGCAGCTTTGGATGAGAGCGACTGCTTCAGTCAACAGTCAGTCACTCGTCCACCGAGCGACGGGGGATGTTTTTTTTAAACCACCCATGTTTTTTACTGGAGGTGTATTTCGGAGAAAACACCGCCACCCAGTGGATGTATGGAGGACCACACATCAGCTAAATTGACCTAATTTGGCAGACGTGGTGACCATGGTGACAAGCAAGTTATCCTGATTGGTGATTTTGGAGTGAATTCAAACAATAATGAATATCCTCCTAACCCTTTACTTACACTTAAATAAAGGCTTAAATAGGCATAGTCATGACCACAGGACTACATGGTGATTGTTAGCCTAATGGCCGAGTATGGGCAATTAGTTATAAATTATGAATCATTAGTCAATAAGTCACAATCAGTCACGACCCAAAATGAACAAATATTTAGGCCTACTTATATTGAGGTAGGCTCATCAGCAATGCCTTCGCGTAGGCCTAGTGTTAAAACCTTGAGAGAATAAAAAGCTGCAACTATCTGGGGCAAAATCACCGAAATAGTTGAAAGTCAAACTTGTCACATTAAATTAATTCACGGGCTTCTTTCTCCGGATTAAGGTTCGCTCTCACGGGTCCCAACAGTCAGGGACCCTGGTAGTTTGTGTGCGGCCTACCATTACTATACTGTAGCCTTCCACTTGTTCGAGCACCACTGGAATACACTGTACACTGTACTAGCATCGATAGTTTGAGAACAACCGGGGTCTACTGTAGCCTACTTGAGTCTGTGTGTGTATGTCTGTGTGTCTGGAGACATATAGTGGCGAGCATGCAGGAAACGGAGCCGTGATGCGGGGCAGAGAGGGCGGGGACACGAGCAAGGCGTCGACGGCAACTTTCAGCGCTAGAAGGGTAAAAAAAAAAGCTTTACGAAAATAATTGTCGCAATTGTATCGCTCTTTTTCTCTTCTAAATTGGACTCGTATATGCGTGTCGGGGTTCCTGGTAGGTTTGCTGTGGTTTCACGATGGAGGTCTATAGCGCTTGGATGTTTGTTACTTTGTGGATGTTTGACGAGTCTGGAGACTCGATGGTTTATTTGCAATGTCCTGTGATGAGATAGTAACATCAACTGGAACTAAATACTCGTTTGTTAACGACTGGTTCCTTTTCTTTCCGATTAGAAACTCAGAACGGACATCGGCGAGATGAGTGACGAAAATCGAACCAAAGTGGAACTTTTTGTGAAGGTAAAGCGAGTGGATGTGACTGTATGGAGGAGTGAGTGTTTCAGCGCGGAGGGATAGAAGAAGGCTGTCACATACGCACACACGGGGAGATATGTTATCGATGGAGATAGTGAAAACCCACACACGCACACGCACACGCACACGCACACACACACACACACACACACACACACACACACACACACACACACACACACACACACACACACACACAGGGAGATATGTAGGGTAATCAATTGAAATAGTTTGGAGACACATACACATTGTGGAGTGTTATTCTAACACCTCACAGTAATTTCCAGTAAAGTTGCTGAGTCAACTGGTCTATAGAGAGCAGCAAGACTAATCTGATTAAGCACACATTAAGATAATGGGACACAGGACTTTAATCTATGTTTAGTAAATTGGACATGTGTGTGGTGAAAGAACATGTTTCTATGTACACGATCAAAGGGTTTCTTGTTCGTAAGCTAAACAGGCTTCTCCATAATGATTTCTGTGTGTGGATGAATGGCTGCTCCCTTCCTCTTTTTGCTTCATAATGAAAGATGCCGTTGTGACTCACGTTTCCTGTGAACCTTTACTGGCCACTTCTCTTGCCTCTCCACTGTAAAGGAAATATGCCGAGGGCTATTTGAGTCTTTTTTATAGCTATTTAGTTTACTGATGTTTAGGCAGTTAATGCATGGTGTCATTGTTGTTTGATTCTGTCTACTATTTGATATTTGTATGTATTAAGTTAGTTATTTAAACTAAGTTATGGTGTTACCCCGTATCCTTTCTGGCCACAACAATTGGTTTAAAAATCTGTCAGGCTATAACTGTTGAATCAGGTGCAATGCTTAATGTTTCTGAAGTAAAGAAAACAAGGTTTGTGTGTGTGTGTGTGTGTGTGTGTGTGTACCCATGGAAATCAGGCCCTCAAAACAAGTTTATGTGGTTTGCATCCGTGGTTACGGTATAATGTTGTCATGGTGACAAGTGGCTAATAAACCCTCTTTCCGGTTAAATCTGACAAGATGGATACATGGAGTGTGATGAGTTAAGTCAACTGTATCTGGAGAGACAGACTTGATCCCAGGCCACGTTATCGTTGATAAAGCAGGATGCCGTCTGAGGTTGGAGCTGTGTGTGTGTGTGTGTGTGTGTGTGTGTGTGTGTGTGTGTGTGTGTGTGTGTGTGTGTGTGTGTGTGTGTGTGTGTGTGTGTGTGTGTGTGTGTGTGTGTGTGTGTGTGTGTGTGTGTGTGTGTGTGTGTTACTTTGTGCAGGCGGGGAGCGATGGCCAGTGCATCGGGAACTGCCCCTTCTCCCAGAGGCTCTTCATGGTGCTGTGGCTCAAAGGAGTGACCTTCGACGTCACCACCGTGGACATGACCAGGTCCGACGCGACCCAAGCCTCTCCACGTCCTCCGCCTTCTCCACCTCCACCCTGCTCTTCCTCCACCTTCGTTCCGCCTGTGTTCTACCGCCTTCTCCTCCACCCTGCTCCTCCTGCTTCCCCCTTCCTCCTCCCCCCCCCCTCCTCCTCCTCCTCCACGCCCCTCCTCCTCCTGCTTCCTCCTCTCGGTCAGTCTCCCACCGCCTCCTCCTCTACCCTGCTCCTCCTTCTTCCCCCTTCCTCCTCCTCCACCCCCGCCTCCTCCTCCTCCTCCCCCCTCCTCCTGCTTACTCCTCCTCAATCTTTTTTGTATGACTCAGAGTTCAATCATTTTTTCAGTTTGGATTCAACGTTTCGCTCTCAATACTCAAATTCCCTAATCCTATCTTGGTTTGTTGACTGACTCTTCGTCTTTTTCTCTTCTTCAATCAGTACAATTTGCGTAGATGGTATAAAGTTGTATGTGTGTCTCTCTCTCTGCCTCGAGCTCCACCTCTCCCATCCTCTGACTCTCAGAAGACCCTCGTTAAAGCCCTCTGCCTCTATCTCCACCTCTCCCATCCTCTGACTCTCAGAAGACCCTCGTTAAAGCCCTCTGCCTCTATCTCCACCTCTCCCATCCTCTTACTCTCAGAAGACCCTTGTTAAAGCCCTCTGCCTCTCCGCAGGAAGCCTGACATCTTGAAGGCCCTGGCGCCCGGCGCTCAGCCTCCCTTCCTCGTCTACGGCAGCGACGTGAAGACCGACACCAACAAGATAGAGGAGTTCCTGGAGGACAACCTCTGCCCCCCAAAGTAATCCTTCCTTCCATAGTCCTCTTGAACCACTTCCATATTAGTCATCTTAAAACTTTGTCCACACCATTGCTGCCATATAACTTAGAACGTATCATCGTCCTCTTTAAGGTGACGTATTTTACCACCAGGTGTGAGTGTGTGAGCTGTTACAAGTGGGCGTGGCCACCTAGATGTATGACGGATACATGAGCGACGTTTGCTACAGTCCACTTGGTGTTTCTGGTAGACTGATCTATCCGTCATACATCTAGGTGGACACGCCCACTTGTGATGTCAGAAGAGGCAGATTTTCAAAACGGCTTGTAACACTCATACCTGGTGGTATAATATGTCACCTTTAAAACACCTTTCATACCATAGTCCTCTTAAACCACCTTCATAGACCCCTTAAAACCACCAACGCACCATAGTCGTCTTAAAACCACTTCCATTCCTTAGTCCTCTTAAACCACTCTCATAGTAGTAATCTTAAAACCACTTCTATAAAATAGTCCCCTTAAAACGAATGTCATACCATAGTAACCTTATGACTATTGTCATACCATAGTCCACTTTTAAAACCACTTCCATGCTATTGTCCTCTTAAAACCACTTCCATACAATAGCCCACTTAAAACCATTTCCATTCAATAGTCCTCTTAAAACCAATTTCTACAATAGTCTTCTTAAAACCACTTCCACACCATACAAAAATGCTCTCAACTTTCCAATATCTTCTATGAGACGGAACAAAAAATTGTCGACATGGTTTCCGGTTCTCCAGGTTCTGATTCCCCAGTTGACGTTAGACTACCCCCAACCCCGCGGGGCTAATCCTGTGTTTGTTGCCCAGGTACCCCCGCCTGGCGGCCCGTAACCCGGAGTCCAACACGGCAGGGATGGACGTGTTCTCCAAGTTCTCCGCCTACATCAAGAACTCCAACCCCCAGCTCAACGACAGTGAGTCAGCACGCCCACACACCTTGACTTCCAGACAGACGGGTCCAACAGAGTTCCTTCTGTGAGGCAGCTTTAAAGGGCCAGAAACCTCAAGACCTTACTCAGGAAATATCTGTGAAGGATATAAGCAACTGTCATCATGGGTATTGATCCTGAAGGAAACATAAATAGGCAACCACTATTCTCAAACAATATTGGCAAATAATTTTGGGCCGATATTGTCAATTGGCCAACCAATTTTAGAAACCGATATTGGTACCGACCATTTTGGCAGATTACTGTTTAGAAACACCAGAAATATTCTGGTGTGTTCTGTAGTTTTTGTCAAAGGAAAATGTGTCTAAGGTTGAGAGTTTTAGGAAAGAGGCGGGCGTGATATCTCCTTGGTTACGGCAACTTTGTGATACCTTTTTAGTACGTTGTTGTATTTGAAAGTTATAATGAGCGATATGAAATCTGCCACACACCGCAGCAATGTACTATACGTGTCCGGAGAGCCTCTCCCTCGCTGGGACACGGACCACGCCCAGACAGAGCTCCACCCGTCCAGCCACACGGCACGCCCCTTTGAGGAGTGTTTTGGGGAGGAACATCGGATTCTACCCCTTTTTTCCACTAAATTGGGAACCTATTTCAGTAACATTGATACAGTGGCATTGATTACTATGTTGACAATCATTTAAGACAAATAACCACGTGTGTGTGTGTGTGTGTGTGTGTGTGTGTGTGTGTGTGTGTGTGTGTGTGTGTGTGTGTGTGTGTGTGTGTGTGTGTGTGTGTGTGTGTGTGTGTGTGTGTGTGTGTGTGTGTGTGTGTGGGGGGGGGGATCAGACTTAGAGAAAGGGCTCCTTAAGGCGTTGGCCAAGCTCGACGCCTTCCTCGGCTCGCCACTTCCTGACGAAATCGACCAGAATAGCGCGGATGATGTCACTTCCTCGTCCCGCCCCTTCCTGGACGGCTCAGAGCTGACGCTGGCCGACTGCAACCTGCTGCCCAAACTGCACATCGTGAAGGTAATCCGGGGTAATCCCTCCCCGGTGAAGACCCCTCGGGGTGGAGGGTGGGGCTAATCCGTCTGTTTACCCTGCTGCAGCCTGCCTGGAGTTAAGAACACTTTAGTATGATTACAATCATATTATAATCAGGAATGTTTTGTGAAATTAATCATTATTATGATTCGCAGATATTAATTTGCCTCACCTTTTCTTTCTCTCTCTCTCTCTCTCTCTCTCTCTCTCTCTCTCTCTCTCTCTCTCTCTCTCTCTCTCTCTCTCTCTCTCTCTCTCTCTCTCTCTCTCTCTCTCTCTCTCTCTCTCTCTCTCTCTCTCTCTCTCTCTCTCTCTCTCTCCCCCTCCCCCTCCCTCCCAGGTGGTGTCTCTGCGTTACCGTGGTTTCAGCGTGCCTCGCGACCTGGCCAACCTGTGGCGTTACCTGGACATGGCGTACGGCCGCGAGGAGTTCTCCTCCACCTGCCCCGCCGATGCCGAGATACACATGGCCTACGCCTCCGTGGCCAAGGCCCTCAAGTAGGACGGGGGGCGTGCACGGGAAGCCAGCACCTTAGCCAGCGGGACACTATACTGGAGATGAAACACACACAGACACACACACAAACTGGGAGTGGCAGATGAAGAGCATTCTTCCAAAATACATACACTGCATGGGTAAACAAACGCACACCTAAACCGACAACCGCCACGTGTAAACTGAACCTTTGCTAACTGCTGTTACGTTGAAACCCTTGACAACCTTTTGGTGTTTTTTTTTTTTAAATGCTTTTCGAATCCAGAGTCGGTTTGGATAACCAGTGTTCCTCTTTTGTAATGATTGGATGAATGGATGAACGCCATATCCCGTAATTTACTGTATCATTATCCTGCATGTCTCTCTGCTTATCACAGTACTCCCCCCCCCCCCCCCTCCCGTGTAGAAGAAAAAACTGACGCGTTAGTTAAAAAATGGTTCAATCCTGTAAAATTTTTTATTTCTTCAGTAAAAATAAATGCCGAATTCGGAAAGCAAAAAAAAACATTAATTTCCATAAAAAATGAGTTGGTTTAGGTTTAAAAAAATCGGTTGATTTCACAAACCACAGCTAGATCATAGATCTACTGATCATGTGTCTTTTTAATTGCAGCCGTGTAATATTCTATATAATATGTCATGACAAATTACACGTAATTTGTCATGCCACACACTAAAGTGACTTAGCTAGCTAACAAAATGCTAACATGACGTGTCTTCTTGGAGTCGGAACACAATCGCAGTGAGGCGGGGGGCAGCTTCTGCACATGCACAGCAACAGAGACCGTATTCAGACACAGGAAATGACTTCAACGGAGCGCCACTTCCTTCCTCTGTTCTCCTACTTTGCGAGCAGCGCTGGATCCGTCCAGATTATGGCGGTTGACCTCATGTGGTCTTTCTGTGCGTGTTTGGTTGGTTGAGGTTCTCGCCGTGCTACTGTGTGTACGTTTCTCTGTGCTGGTCTGCCACACCAGACCTCTTTCCTTCTCACCTTTCATGCGAGAGAAGCCTGCCTTCCACTCTCTCACTCACTCACTTATTGTTTCAACAACAAACCGACTTAAAAGCCCTTCCAAAACCGTTTTGGTCTCTCTCATACTTCATCTTTATGGAGTGTCAGGGTAATACTCCTATCTCCCTCACGGTTGAAAGAAGTTCCCATTTTCCTTCTGTTCATTTCCATGCGTCGTGCTCTGTCACAGCAGGATCATTTTACTTCTGGATTTCCCTGTCGGCCATTGCTGTTCTCGATCCCTAAAAGATATGTTGAACAAAGCGCTTCATGTTCTGTCTGGATTTTTCATGCATAGCTTTTATAGAAAATGAAGAAAGGAAAATAAGAGTTGACAGAGACAATTAGTTTAAAACTTAGTTTTATAGTATAATTGAATAAACTTGAATGTGAGATATTGTCACAATATAATGACATTAGATAGTGATAGTTGCTCTACATTTAAATTGTTCGTTTTATCGTCTAAGTAAATATCCTTGTATGTGAATATTGTCAATATAATGGCAATAGATTGTGATAGTCATGCTACGTTAATACAGTGTTTCATATGACCAGGGAAAAGATTTTAAGGCAATTTAACCAAGTGCAATTGAATAATTCTGGGATAAATGTTACCTAACAATACGTCTATTGCGAACGCTGCCTGTTTCATATTTTAAAACCGTCCGAGGATGGTGGAGGGAACGTCTCAGTATCTCGACTGTAAGATAAACTGTTTTTACGCTGTTTGAAATACCGATAAACTGCGGCCAGGATGCTAGCTCTTGCTGTGTTTTTGGTCCTCCATGTTGTGTTTGTAAAATGCTTTTGGTATTGGGTCTGTCCATTTCAATCCACTAAATCTTTCATTTCAGTCTCAATGCTTGCAACCTTCTTTTTGTTTTAGTTTTTTTTACCGTAGCTTTCCGGGTGCTTAGCGTGTGCTTAGCGTGTCTGCTGGTTTTCTCCTCTGTGTACAACCGTTCACAGTTGTAACTGACAATCAAACTAAGAGCTAAACAAATAAGGCGGTTGTGTAGATGATTTTGTGCGTTCAAATATGTTCATTTTTCCAAGACACGTTCCAGTCTTCCCGAGCTGATTAAAAATGAATTGATGCAACATTGTGTCTTCTGTATTTTTCTTTTATCGGTTTTATTTTCTGTCGATGACCCAGATTAGCATGATGATTTTTTTAATGCAGAACTCCTGGAGTTTTTGTTGAACGTAAAAGGTATAAACCAGGGGTTCTCAAAGTTTTGACAGCTGAGGAACAATTTAGGAACCCAGAATTTGACTGAGGGCCGACAAAGGAAAAGAAATTAGGCATGCACTTGACAATTTTGCTTCTATCATTTCAGCGCAGTTGGTGCAAAACACATTCACACACCCATGTTTCATAATCTGAGAACATGCACAAAATTTGTGCATTCGTAAACCCAAATGTGAACTAATGCATCAGAAGTTGCACATCTGTGAAATATTTCCTCATAAATGAAATTATATAGCTCGCTATGTTCAATGAACAATTTAATGAGCGAGCACAAGTCCATCGGTTACACAACTGCTCGAATCTGCTGCTACGAGTCTCAGCTGTTTTTCTTGCGGATTCTTTTGCAACACGTCTATGTGGTGCAAGTGTAGCAAAAGTGTTTCGTATCCGTATGAAGCAGATCGTCCGTGGGCGGGACAAAATTGCAGCATTAACCAATGAAAGTCGCCGGCAGGGGGTGCATTTTTCAAACTACACTGGGATCATCCAAGCAAACTCTTACTTCTGGAGTCTTTAAAGCAGACAAGAGGGCATCCTACACAACAGTTGGGTATCTTACATTATGTCAAATTAAATTACTTAGTACTACTGAATTCTCCCCAAATGATTGCATTAACATGCCGCAAGTGTCCTTCAATTTTAAGGGACTACTTGGATGGTCCAAGTTTAGTTTGAAAAATGCACCCCCTGGTGGTGACTTTCATTGGTTTCTGCTGCAAATTTGTCCCGCCCACGGACGCTCTGCTAGCCTGGTCCTACCAGACTCTCGTACTTAATTTAATTTGTACAGAGAGTCTGGACCTACTCAATTGACAACCGTTAACTCACTTGAAGGCGGGTGTCTGTTGAGGTTTAAAACTATTGGATCTGCCCAGTGCCACTCTGGATCTGCCATAACCAATCGCTAACGTTTTGCCGGGAATCACGTTGCGCGCAGGCTGTAAGCAAACCAAACACCGTGCGTGAAGATGTCCGTCAACGAGAGCTGACTTTAAAGTCATCGTTCTCAGCTCGCTGATTGAACGAGAAGGGTCCAGCTGCAGGCTTGGGCGTTTCCGTCATGACACAAGAACGCCCTTTAGGCGTTCCTGGTAGCGTTTCATCGACAAATCACGTGGTGTTTCGAAAGGCATACTGCGAAGCACAGTCGCAAGGCCTACAATGCTTTCCTTCCTTAATGGCAATTTTACCTCTCTCATTAGATTTAGCAATCATGGAGCTGTCACGTTAAAATTGTACCGGGGGCGAAAATTGTACCGGCCTACGTCATCGTTTGTTTACATCCTGACAACCTGCCCGGCAACAGACGACGCGATGCAGAAAACATGTTTCCAAACGACGAAATAACATAATACAGATAGCGGATCGCTATCTGTATTATGATAGATAGCGATAACACTTGTTTTTACTTTATATTTGTATTGTATTTAATTGTTTAATCGAAACAATAAAAAAATTTGCCCGCGAAACCGGCGATCGCCTCAAATGACAAATGTTTTGCCCGCGAAACGGGCGATCGCGTCAAATGACGTAGGAGGGTTCTTGAAACATAATACAGATAACGGATCGCTAGATAACACTTGTTTTTACTTTATATTTGTATTGTATTGATTTGAGTGTTTTAAGCAGGTTTCATAGTCTAGAATGTTCAAGAACCTTCCTACGTGATTTGACGCGTCATTTGACGCGATCGCCCGTTTTGCTACCCGTACTTGAAACTGCTGTTTGAGAAAATCTAACTAGCGTATGTTTCGGATGTTGACAGCTGTGCGAAGAAGAAGGGGTTCGGTGTTGACGGTGAAAGTTAGGCCGGTTTACAGCAGAGTTTCCGTTGTCGGTTATTACTGGTCAATGACCGGAAAAAAATTAGGAGGACCGACAATTCTAAATGCTTCTTCCGGCTTAGTTCGTCTGGAGGGGCAAGAGGGGCTCTAGCCCCACCAGCCCAATGCAACGTGTATTGGACTTGAAACATTGAAATGCGCATGCTCAGTGTTTCTCTGTTGAATTTAACGGAGATTATTTTACTTACTGGTGGGGCTAGCCCAATATGTCCATGGTGTGGACTTGGGACCATTAAATATCCCAGGATCCATTTCGCATTCCTGTTTTAAAATATCAGTGTGTAAGCTATAAATATATAGGAACATTTTAAAAGTATAACAAAGATGGAGGCCTATTCAACATATTTGCATACTATTATTTTAAAATAAAAGAGGGGTTTTGTTTTATATAATTTGTTTATTGTATAAGTCGCTGATGGAGGAAACCCATCGCAACGGAAATCCCGGTCGGATCCGTGTGTGTGTGTGTGTGTGTGTGTGTGTGTGTGTGTGTGTGTGTGTGTGTGTGTGTGTGTGTGTGTGTGTGTGTGTGTGTGTGTGTGTGTGTGTGTGTGTGTGTGTGTGTGTGTGTGTGTGTGTGTGTGTGTTTCTATTCTATTCTATTCTATTCTATACAGTGTTACCCTTTAGGTTTAATTTGATAAAAACAGTGTTAACCTTTATGATTTTTTTCATGACGACCAATAAAAAACAGTGTTACCCCTTGTGTTATTTTTCATGACGACCAATAAAAAACAATAGTGTCACCCCTCATGTTTCATTTGGTAAAAACGACAGTTACCCCCTATGTTTTATTCGATACATTTCGACAGTGTTACCCCTTATGTTTTTTTCCCATGATGACTGATGAAAAACAACAGTGTTACCCCTTATATTTTATTTGACAAGGACACATTTCCTTTTTTTTTTTCAAATGTTTTTTTTTCATGACGACCAATAAATAACAGTGGTACCCCTGTCAACGTTTTTGCGTGGATCCGAACCTGAGCTGTTTAGAGTGTTAACCTCCGAACATATCAATGCACCATCAAGACACCGAATAAAGTCATCACAATGGTTATACTTGACTTTATAATTTGCATGAAATAGAAATTAGACACTTCTAACAGAGGACATCAACCAGACTTGAACGCCGGTCTCCAGGGGGTTAGCTCACAGCTCTCTCCACTTCCCACTGAGATTTGTAATTTAATTAAGTCTGAGGTTATATATGACTATAATGCTATCAATAGACATGATAGCATTACGTTTCAAATTAAAGATATTGTGTTTTCCACAGAAATTGAGCCGCGGTCGCCAGTGGGTTAGGCAGAGTGCACTCCAATGCACCACTGAGGCGATGAAAATTCACAATGATCAATGATCAATAAAGAGGATATACATGACATTAAAATGTATGTGTGTATTTCTATTATTTCCTTCATGTTTTTTTTCATGACGACCAATAAAATACGACAGTGTTACCCCTTATATTTTATTAGACAAAAACAACAGTGTTACCCCTTATGTTTTTTTCATGACGACCAATAAAAAACAACAGTGTTACCCCTTGTGTTTTTTTTCATGACGACCAATTAAAAACGACAGTGTTACCCCTTATGTTTTTTTTCATTTAGACCAATAAAAAATGACAGTGTCAACCCTCATGTTTCATTTGATAAAAACGACAGTGTTACCCCCTATGTTTTATTCGATACATTTCGACAGTGTTACCCCTTATGGGATTTTCATGATGACAGATAAAAAACGACAGTGTTACCCTTGACGTATCTTTTGATAAAAACGACAGTGTTACCCCTTATGTTTTTTTCCCATCATGACTGATGAAAAACAACAGTGTTACCCCTTATATTTTATTTGACAAAGACAACAGTGTTCCCCCTCATGTTTCTTTTCATGATGACCAATAAAAAACAACAGTGTTACCCCTTATGTGTTTTTCATGACGACCAATAAAAAACAACAGTGTTACCCCTTGTGTTTTTTTTCATGACGACCAATTATGTTTATTTCATGACGGCCGATAAAAAAAGACAGTTACCCCCTATGTTTATTTCATTACATTTGATAAAAATGACAGTGTTACCCCTTATGTTTTTTTTCATGACGACCAAAGAAAAACGACAGTGTCACCCCTCATGTTTCATTTGATAAAAACGACAGTGTTACCCCCTATGTTTTATTCGATACATTTCGACAGTGTTACCCCTTATGGGTTTTTCATGACAACAGATAAAAAACGACAGTGTTACCCTTTACGTTTCATTTGATAAAAACGAGTGTTACCCCTTATGTTTTTTTTCATGACGACCAATAAAAAACAACAGTGTTACCCCTTGTATTCTTTTTCATGACGACCAATTATGTTCATTTCATGACGGCCGATAAAAAACGACAGTTACCCCTTATGTTTTTTTTCTTGACGACCAATAAAAAACAACAGTGTCACCCCTCATGTTTCATTTGATAAAAACGACAGTGTTACCCCCTGTGTTTTATTCAATACATTTCGACAGTGTTACCCCTTATGTTTTTTTTCATGACGACCAATAAAAAACAACAGTGTAACCCCTTATGTTTTTTTTCACGACGACCATTAAAAAACGACAGTGTTACCCCTTATGTTTTTTTTCATGACAGCCATTAAAAAACGACAGTGTTACCCCTTATGTTTTTTTTCATGACGCCCCTTATGTTTTTTTTCATGACAACCAATAAAAAACGACAGTGTTACCCCTTATGTTTTTTTTTCAGGACGACCAAAGAAAAACGACAGTGTCACCCCTCATGTTTCATTTGATAAAAACGACAGTGTTACCCCCTATGTTTTATTCGATACATTTCGACAGTGTTACCCCTTACGGGTTTTTCATGACAACAAATTAAAAACGACAGTGTTACCCTTTACGTTTCATTTGATAAAAACGACAGTGTTACCCCTTGTGCTATTTTCCCATGATGACTGATGAAAAACAACGGTGTTACCCCATATATTTTATTTGCCAAGGACAATTTCATTTTTTTTTTCAAATGTTTTTTTTCATGACGACCAATAAAAAACAACACTGTTACCCCTTATGTTTTTTTTCATGACGACCAAAGAAAAATGACAGTGTCACCCCCCATGTTTCATTTGATAAAAACAACAGTGTTACCCCCTATGTTTTATTCGATACATTTCGACAGTGTTACCCCTCACGGGTTTTTCATGACAACAGATAAAAAACGACAGTGTTACCCTTTACGTTTCATTTGATAAAAACAAGGTTTTTTTTCATGATGACCAATAAAAAACGACAGTGTTACCACTTATGTTTTTTTTCATGACGACCAATAAAAAACAACAGTGTTACCCCTTATGTTTTTTTTCATGACGACCAATAAAAAACAACAGTGTTACCCCTTATGTTTTTTTTCATGACGAACAATAAAAAACAAGTGTTACCCCTTATGTTTTTTTTCATGACGACCAATAAAAAACCAGTGTTACCCCTTATGTTTTATTTCATGACGGCCGATAAAAAACGACAGTGTTACCCCTTGTGTTTTTTTTCATGACGACCAATAAAAAACGACAGTGTTACCCCTTATATTTTATTTGAAAAAGACAACAGTGTTACCCCTTATGTTTTTTTTCATGACAGCCATTAAAAAACGACAGTGTTACCCCTTATGTTTTTTTTCATGACGCCCCTTAAGTTTTTTTTCATGACGACCAATAAAAAACAACAGTGTTACCCCTTATGTTTTTTTTCATGACAACCAATAAAAAACGACAGTGTTACCCCCTATGTTTTTTTTTCAGGACGACCAAAGAACAACAGTGTTACCCCCTATGTTTTATTTGCTAAATATCGACAGTGTTATACCCCATGTTATTTCCATGTTGACCAATAAAATTCAACAGTGATACCCCGATCAACGTTTTTGCGGGGATTCGAATCTGAGCTGTTTTGAGTGTTAACCTCCGAACTTATCAATGCACCATCAAGACACCGTATATAGTCAACGCAATGGTTATACTTGACTTGATAATTTGCATGAAATAGAGGTTTTTGTCTTCCAACAGAGGACATCAACCGGACTTGAACCCCGGTCTCCAGGGGGTTAGCTCACAGCTCTCTCCACTTCCCACTGAGATTTTTAATTTTAATATGTCTGTGGTTATATATGCAATAGACATGATAGCCTTACGTTTAAAATTAAAGATATTGTGTTTTCCACAGAAATTGAGCCGGGGTCTCCAGTGGGTTAGGCAGAGTGCTCTCCACTGCACCACTGAGGCGATGCCAATACACAATAATCAATTATCAACCCCTTATGTTTATTTCATGACGGCCGATAAAAAACGACCGTGTTACCCCTTGTGGTTTTTTTCATGAAGACTGATAACAAACGACAGTGTTACCCCTTGTGTTTTTTTTCATGACGACCAATAAAAAACAACAGTGTTACCCATTATGTTTTTTTTCATGACGACCAATAAAAAACAACATTGTTACCCCTTACGTTTTTTTTCATGACGACCAAAGAAAAAAAACAGTGTTACCCCCTATGTTTTATTTGATAAATATCGACAGTGTTACCCCTTATGTTTATTTCATGACGGCCGATAAAAAAACGACCGTGTTACCCCTTGTGGTTTTTTTCATGAAGACTGATAACAAACAACACTGTTACCCCTTGTGTTTTTTTTCATGACGACCAATAAAAAACAACAGTGTTACCCATTATGTTTTTTTTCATGACGACCAATAAAAAACAACAGTGTTACCCCTTACGTTTTTTTTCATGACGACCAATAAAAAACAACAGTGTTACCCCTTATTTTTTTTTTCATGACGAACAATAAAAAACAACAGTGTTACCCCTTAAGTTTTTTTTCATGACGACCAATAAAAAAGGACAGTGTTACCCCTTATGTTTTTTTTCATGACGACCAAAGAATAACAACAGTGTTACCCCCTATGTTTTATTTGATAAATATCGACAGTGTTACCCCTTATGTTTATTTCTTGACGGCCGATAAAAAACGACAGTGTTACCCCTTATGTTTTTTTTCATGACGAACAATAAAAAACAACAGTGTTACCCCTTATGTTTTTTTTCATAACGACCAATAAAAAACAACAGTGTTACCCCTTATGTTTTTTTTCATGACGACCAATAAAAAACAACAGTGTTACCCCTTATGTTTTTTTTCACGACGACCAAAGAAAAAAAACAGTGTTACCCCCTATGTTTTATTTGATAAATATCGACAGTGTTACCCCTTATGTTTATTTCATGACGGCCGATAAAAAACGACCGTGTTACCCCTTGTGGTTTTTTTCATGAAGACTGATAACAAACAACACTGTTACCCCTTGTGTTTTTTTTCATGACGACCAATAAAAAACAACAGTGTTACCCATTATGTTTTTTTTCATGACGACCAATAAAAAACAACAGTGTTACCCCTTACGTTTTTTTTCATGACGACCAATAAAAAACAACAGTGTTACCCCTTTTTTTTTTTTTCATGACGAACAATAAAAAACAACAGTGTTACCCCTTAAGTTTTTTTTCATGACGACCAATAAAAAAGGACAGTGTTACCCCTTATGTTTTTTTTCATGACGACCAAAGAATAACAACAGTGTTACCCCCTATGTTTTATTTGATAAATATCGACAGTGTTACCCCTTATGTTTATTTCTTGACGGCCGATAAAAAACGACAGTGTTACCCCTTATGTTTTTTTTCATGACGACCAATAAAAAACAACAGTGTTACCCCTTATGTTTTTTTTCATGACGTCCAATAAAAAACAACAGTGTTACCCCTTGTGTTTTTTTCATGACGACCAAAGAAAAACAACAGTGTTACCCGCTATGTTTTTTTTCATGACGACCAATAAAAAACAACCGTGTTACCCCGTATGTTTTTTTTCATGACGACCAATAAAAAAACAACAGTGTTACCCCCTATGTTTTTTTTCATGACGAGCAATAAAAAACGACAGTGTTACCCCTTATGTTTTTTTTCATGACGAGCAATAAAAAACGACAGTGTTCCCCTTTATGTTTTTTTTCATGACGACCAATAAAAAACAACAGTGTTACCCCTTATGTTTTTTTTCATGACGACCAAAGAAAAACAACAGTGTTACCCCCTATGTTTTATTTGATAAATATCGACACTGTTACCCCTTATGTTTATTTCATGACGGCCGATAAAAAACGACAGTGTTACCCCTTGTGGTTTTTTTCACGACGACTGATGACAAACGACAGTTTCACCCCTTATGTTTTTTTTCATGACGAGCAATAAAAAACGACAGTGTTACCCCTTATGTTTTTTTTCATGACGAACAATAAAAAACAACAGTGTTACCCCTTATGTTTTTTTTCATGACGAACAATAAAAAACAACAGTGTTACCCCTTATGTTTTTTTTCATGACGACCAAAGAAAAACAACAGTGTTACCCCCTATGTTTTATTTGATAAATATCGACAATGTTACCCCTTATGTTAATTTCATGACGGCCGATAAAAAACGACAGTGTTACCTCTTATGTTTTTTTTCATGACGACCAATAAAAAACCACAGTGTTACCCCTTATGTTTTTTTTCATGACGACCAAAGAAAAAAAAGTGTTACCCCCTATGTTTTATTTGATAAATATCGACAGTGTTACCCCTTATGTTAATTTCATGACGACTGATAACAAACGACAGTGTTTTTTTTCATGAAGAGCAATAAAAAACGACAGTGTTACCCTTTGTTTTTTTTCATGACGACCAATAAAAAACAACAGTGTTACCCCTTATGTTTTTTTTCATGACAACCAATAAAAAACGACAGTGTTACCCCTTATGTTTTTTTTCATGACGAGCAATAAAAAACGACAGTGTTACCCCTTATGTTTTTTTTCATGACGCCCCTTATGTTTTTTTTCATGACGCCCCTTATGTTTTTTTTCATGACGACCAATAAAAAACAACAGTGTTACCCCTTATGTTTTTTTTCATGACAACCAATAAAAAACGACAGTGTTACCCCTTTTGTTTTTTTGTCAGGACGACCAAAGAATAACAACAGTGTTACCCCCTATGTTTTATTTGATAAATATCGACAGTGTTACCCCTTATGTTTATTTCTTGACGGCCGATAAAAAACGACAGTGTTACCCCTTATGTTTTTTTTCATGACGAACAATAAAAAACAACAGTGTTACCCCTTATGTTTTTTTTCATAACGACCAATAAAAAACAACAGTGTTACCCCTTTTGTTTTTTTTCATGACGACCAATAAAAAACAACAGTGTTACCCCTTATGTTTTTTTTCATGACGACCAATAAAAAACAACAGTGTTACCCCCTATGTTTTGTTTGATAAATATCAACAGTGTTACCCCTTATGTTTATTTCATGACGGCCGATAAAAAACGACAGTGTTACCCCTTGTAGTTTTTTTCACGACGACTGATGACAAGCGACAGTTTCACCCCTTATGTTTTTTTTCATGACGAGCAATAAAAAACGACAGTGTTACCCCTTATGTTTTTTTTCATGACGAACAATAAAAAACAACAGTGTTACCCCTTATGTTTTTTTTCATAACGACCAATAAAAAACAACAGTGTTACCCCTTATGTTTTTTTTCATGACGAGCAATAAAAAACAACAGTGTTACCCCTTATGTTTTTTTTCATGACGACCAATAAAAAACAACAGTGTTACCCCTTGTGGTTTTTTCATGACGACCAAAGAAAAACAACAGTGTTACCCGCTATGTTTTTTTTCATGACGACCAATAAAAAACAACCGTGTTACCCCTTATGTTTTTTTTCATGACGACCAATAAAAAACAACAGTGTTACCCCTTATGTTTTTTTTCATGACGAGCAATAAAAAACGACAGTGTTACCCCTTATGTTTTTTTTCATGACGAGCAATAAAAAACGACAGTGTTCCCCTTTATGTTTTTTTTCATGACGACCAATAAAAAACAACAGTGTTACCCCTTATGTTTTTTTTCATGACGACCAAAGAAAAACAACAGTGTTACCCCCTATGTTTTGTTTGATAAATATCAACAGTGTTACCCCTTATGTTTATTTCATGACGGCCGATAAAAAACGACAGTGTTACCCCTTGTGGTTTTTTTCACGACGACTGATGACAAGCGACAGTTTCACCCCCTATGTTTTTTTTCATGACGAGCAATAAAAAACGACAGTGTTACCCCTTATGTTTTTTTTCATGACGAACAATAAAAAACAACAGTGTTACCCCTTATGTTTTTTTTCATAACGACCAATAAAAAACAACAGTGTTACCCCTTATGTTTTTTTTCATGACGAGCAAAAAAAACAACAGTGTTACCCCTTATGTTTTTTTTCATGACGACCAATAAAAAACAACAGTGTTACCCCTTGTGGTTTTTTCATGACGACCAAAGAAAAACAACAGTGTTACCCGCTATGTTTTTTTTCATGACGACCAATAAAAAACAACCGTGTTACCCCTTATGTTTTTTTTCATGACGACCAATAAAAAACAACAGTGTTACCCCTTATGTTTTTTTTCATGACGAGCAATAAAAAACGACAGTGTTACCCCTTATGTTTTTTTTCATGACGAGCAATAAAAAACGACAGTGTTACCCATTATGTTTTTTTTCATGACGACCAATAAAAAACAACACTGTTACCCCTTATGTTTTTTTTCATGACGACCAATAAAAAACAACAGTGTTACCCCTTATGTTTTTTTTCATGACGAACAATAAAAAACAACAGTGTTGCCACTTATGTTTTTTTTCATGACGACCAATAAAAAACGACAGTGTCACCCCTTATGTTATTTTTCATGACGAGCAATAAAAAACGACAGTGTTACCCCTTACGTTTTTTTTCATGACGACCAAAGAAAAACAACAGTGTTACCCCCTATGTTTTATTTGATAAATATCGACAGTGTTACCCCTTATGTTTATTTTCACGACGACCAAAGAAAAACAACAGTGTTACCCCCTATGTTTTATTTGATAAATATCAACAGTGTTACCCCCTATGTTTTATTTGATAAATATCGACAGTAAAAAACGGCCGATAAAAAACGACAGTGTTACCCCTTGTGGTTTTTTTCATGACGACTGATAACAAACGACAGTGTTACCCCTTATGTTTTATTTGACCAAGACAACAGTGTTACCCCTTATGTTTTTTTCATGACGACCAATAAAAAACGACAGTGTTACCCCTTATATTTTATTTGAAAAAGACAACAGTGTTACCCCTTATGTTTTTTTTCATGACGACCAATAAAAAACAACAGTGTTACCCCTTATGTTTTTTTTCATGACAACCAATAAAAAACGACAGTGTTACCCCTTATGTTTTTTTTTCAGGACGACCAAAGAAGAACAACAGTGTTACCCCCTATGCTTTATTTGCTAAATATCGACAGTGTTATCCCCCATGTTATTTCCATGTTGACCAATAAAAATCAACAGTGAAACCCCTATCAACGTTTTTGCGGGCATCCGAACCTGAGCTGTTGAGAGTGTTAACCTCCGAACTTATCAATGCACCATCAAGACATCGAATAAAGTTAACGCAATGGTTATACTTGACTTGATAATTTGCATGAAATAGAGCTATGTGTCTTCCAACAGAGGACATCAAACGGACTTGAACCCCGGTCTCCAGGGGGTTGGCTCACAGCTCTCTCCACTTCCCACTGAGATTTGTAATCTAAATATGTCTGTGGTTATATATGACAGTGCAATAGACATGATAGCATTACGTTTAAAATTAAAGATATTGTGTTTTCCACAGAAATTGAGCCGCGGTCTCCAGTGGGTTAGGCAGAGTGCTCTCCACTGCACCACTGAGGCGATGCCAATACACAATAATCAATCATCAACCCCTTACGTTTTTTTTCATGACGACCAATAAAAAACAACAGTGTTACCCCTTATGTTTTTTTTCACGACGACCAAAGAAAAACAACAGTGTTACCCCCTATGTTTTATTTGATAAATATCGACAGTGTTACCCCTTATGTTTATTTCATGACGGCCGATAAAAAACGACCGTGTTACCCCTTGTGGTTTTTTTCATGAAGACTGATAACAAACGACAGTGTTACCCCTTATGTTTTTTTTCATGACAACCAATAAAAAACAACAGTGTTACCCCCTATGTTTTATTTGATACATATCGACAGTGTTACCCCTTATGTTTATTTCATGACGGCCGATAAAAAACGACCGTGTTACCCCTTGTGTTTTTTTTCATGAAGACTGATAACAAACGACAGTGTTACCCCTCATGTTTTTTTTCATGACGACCAATAGAAAACGACAGTGTTACCCATTATGTTTTTTTTCATGACGACCAATAAAAAACAACAGTGTTTCCCCCTATGTTTTATTTGATAAATATCGACAGTGTTACCCCTTATGTTTATTTCATGACGGCCGATAAAAAACGACCGTGTTACCCCTTGTGGTTTTTTGTCATGAAGACTGATAGCAAACGACAGTGTTACCCCTTATGTTTTTTTTCATGACGACCAATAAAAAACAACAGTGTTACCCATTATGTTTTTTTTCATGACCACCAATAAAAAACAACAGTGTTACCCCTTATGTTTTTTTTCATGACGACCAATAAAAAACAACAGTGTTACCCCTTATGTTTTTTTTCATGACGAACAATAAAAAACAACAGTGTTACCCCATATGTTTTTTTTCATGACGACCAATAAAAAACGACAGTGTCACCCCTTATATTTTTTTTCATGACGAAGAATAAAAAACGACAGTGTTACCCCCTATGTTTTATTTGATAAATATCGACAGTGTTACCCCTTATGTTTATTTCATGACGGCCGATAAAAAACGACGGTGTTACCCCTTATGTTTTTTTTCATGACGACCAATAAAAAACAACAGTGTTACCCCTTATGTTTTTTTTCACGACGACCAATAAAAAACAACAGTGTTACCCCTTATGTTTTTTTCATGACGACCAATAAAAAACAACATTGTTACCCCCTATGTTTTATTTGATAAATATCGACAGTGTTACCCCTTATGTTTATTTCATGACGGCCGATAAAAAACGACCGTGTTACCCCTTGTGGTTTTTTTCATGAAGACTGATAACAAACGACAGTGTTACCCCTTATGTTTTTTTTCATGACGACCAATAAAAAACAACAGTGTTACCCATTATGTTTTTTTTCATGACGACCAATAAAAAACAACACTGTTACCCCTTATGTTTTTTTTCATGACGACCAATAAAAAACAACAGTGTTACCCCTTATGTTTTTTTTCATGACGAACAATAAAAAACAACAGTGTTGCCACTTATGTTTTTTTTCATGACGACCAATAAAAAACGACAGTGTCACCCCTTATGTTATTTTTCATGACGAGCAATAAAAAACGACAGTGTTACCCCTTACGTTTTTTTTCATGACGACCAAAGAAAAACAACAGTGTTACCCCCTATGTTTTATTTGATAAATATCGACAGTGTTACCCCTTATGTTTATTTTCACGACGACCAAAGAAAAACAACAGTGTTACCCCCTATGTTTTATTTGATAAATATCGACAGTGTTACCCCTTATGTTTATTTCATGACGGCCGATAAAAAACGACCGTGTTACCCCTTGTGGTTTTTTTCATTAAGACTGTTAACAAACGACAGTGTTACCCCTCATGTTTTTTTTCATGACGACCAATAAAAAACGACAGTGTTACCCATTATGTTTTTTTTCATGACGACCAATAAAAAACAACAGTGTTACCCCTTATGTTTTTTTTCATGACGACCAATAAAAAACAACAGTGTTACCCCTTATGTTTTTTTTCATGACGAACAATAAAAAACAACAGTGTTACCCCTTATGTTTTTTTTCATGACGACCAAAGAAAAACAACAGTGTTACCCCCTATGTTTTATTTGATAAATATCGACAGTGTTACCCCTTATGTTTATTTCATGACGGCCGATAAAAAACGACAGTGTTACCCCTTGTGGTTTTTTTCATGACGACTGATAACAAACGACAGTTTCACCCCTTATGTTTTTTTTCATGATGACCAATAAAAAACGACAGCGTTACCCCTTATGTTTTTTTTCATGACGACCAATAAAAAACAACAGTGTTACCCCTTATATTTTTTTTCATGACGACCAATAGAAAACGACAGTGTTACCCCTTATGTTTTTTTTCATGACGACCAATAAAAAACAACAGTGTTACCCCCTATGTTTTATTCAATACATTTCGACAGTGTTACCCCTTATGGGTTTTTCATGACAACAGATGAAAAACGACAGTGTTACCCTTTACGTTTCATTTGATAAAAACGACAGTGTTACCCCTTATGTTTTTTTTCATGACGACCAATAAAAAACAACAGTGTTACCCCTTGTGGTTTTTTCATGACGACCAATAATAAACAACAGTGTTACCCCTTTCGGTTTTTTCATGACGACCAAAGAAAAACAACAGTGTTGCCCCTTGTGGTTTTTTCATGACGACCAAAGAAAAACAACAGTGTTACCCGCTATGTTTTTTTTCATGACGACCAATAAAAAACAACAGTGTTACCCCTTATGTTTTTTTTCATGACGACCAATAAAAAACAACAGTGTTACCCCTTATGTTTTTTTTGATGACGACCAATAAAAAACAACAGTGTTGCCCCTTATGTTTTTTTTCATGACGTACAATAAAAAACGACAGTGTTACCCCTTTTGATTTTTTTCATGACGACCAAAGAAAAACAACAGTGTTACCCCCTATGTTTTATTTGATGAATATCGACAGTGTTACCCCTTATGTTTATTTCATAACGGCTGATAAAAAACGACAGAGTTACCCCTCATGTTTTTTCCATGTCGACCAATAAAAAATGACAATTTATGCGGGGATCCGAACCTGAGCTGTTTAGAGTGTTAACCTCCGAACTTAACAATGCACCATCAAGACACCGAATAAAGTCATCACAATGATTATATTTGACTTTATAATTCGCATGAAATAGAAATTAGAGACTTCTAACAGAGGACATCAACCGGACTTGAACCCCGGTCTCCAGGGGGTTAGCTCTCTCCACTTCCCACTGAGATTTGTAATATAATTTTGTCTGAGGTTATATATGACAATAGACATGATAGCATTACCTTTCAAATTAAAGATATTGTGTTTTCCACATAAATTGAGCCGCGGTCGCCAGTTGGTAAGGCAGAGTACACTCCACTGCACCACTGAGGCGATGACAATACACAATAATCAATCATCAATAAAGAGGATGTACATGACATTAAAATGTATGTTTGTATTTCTATTATTTCCCTTATTTTTTTTTTCATGACGACCAATAAAAAACAACAGTGTTACCCCTTATGTTTTTTTCATGACGACTGATAAAAAACGACAGTGTTACCCCTTATATTTTATTTGACAAAGACAACAGTGTTACCCCTTATGTTTTTCTTCATGACGACCAATAATAAACAACAGTGTTACCCCTTATGGTTTTTTTCATGACGACCAAAGAAAAATGACAGTGTCACCCCTCATGTTTCATTTGATAAAAACGACAGTGTTACCCCTTATGTTTTTTTCATGACGACGGATAAAAAACGACAGTGTTACCCCTTATGTTTCATTTGATTAAAACGACAGTGTTACCCCTTGTCTTTCATTTGATTAAAACGAGTGTTACCCCTTGTGTTTTTTTCCATGAAGACCAAAGAAAAACAACAGTGTTACCCCCTATGTTTTATTTGATAAATATCGACAGTGTTACCCCTTTTGTTTTTTTCATGACGACCAATAAAAAACAACAGTGTTACCCCTTATGTTTTTTTTCATGAGGACCAATAAAAAACAACAGTGCCATAGATCGCTAACTAGCAGAGAGTTGTAAGCACTTTCCACCCTTTTCAGTGGAGGAATTGGACTCCCCAAGCAATGTTATACTTAAAAGGAGCAAGTAAGTTACATATTAATTGAGTCTTTCGGCCTGTAGCATATAAACAAAATGAAGCAACTGTCCCATATTTCTAACTGCATTTGAAGTAGACATTGAGACTCACAAAAAATGGACGCTATAGGACAGTGATCATGATTTGTCTCAATATCAGAATAACAATTATCGGTCAAATAGCAATGGCTGGTGGAATGGCAATGAAGTAGGTCTGTATATGCAGTGTAAGCTTGTCCAGGCCCTGCAAGTCAGGATGTAGGCTATGAATCTGAATGAAAAGCAGGTAAATAGGTAGTGGCCATCCCCAAATTGCACCAGAATACAGGACATCAAATCTATTAAATTCCCAAAAAAATATGCGGGGGGGGGAGAACCTCAGACCCCCTGTCTATTACTGTGCCCCACCAACATGTTTTCTCTGCACAATTTGAGTTGTGTTTAAATATGCTACAGTGGTCATTTGTTTAGCCAATTCATGTTAAACAATGAGGGTTTTGATTGACCCGTGGGAGAGGGGGCCTTTGATTGAGCGTTTGTGTTTTCTTTGTTTTTGTTATCATTGGTTTATTGGCCTAATCTGAGGAGAAATCTATGCCATAAACAGACATTTTATAGGCCTTTATCACACGGGTCTTCTCAATGCCGTGGAACGCTCCGTTCACTTGCATGGAGTCCGGTAACTTGTCAACCCCAGCGTCTTCGGCTACGAATGCTGGTAACGAATAAATTGTAAAATGACACACCATGTGAAGTTATTTTCCAAATAAGATTTGAAAAGCTTTGGAAGTTTGTTTACAACACTATTTACATGGTTTCGGAGTAGTACACTTTGACATTTTAATACAGTTCAGCGAGAAAGGCGACGAAGAATAAGAAGGGGGCGTTCCAGTTGGCGTAAACGGGAATCCCCACCACACGAGAACGCCCATTTGTGTCTGCAGTGGGATGATATTGGATTGAACCGCCAAAAATCTGGCTTCCAAGGAACCCATGCGCATATGAAGCAGACCCAGACCTAGTACTGAAGTGAAATGAAAATTGAGCTGAAGTAGGTAGGTGGGCGGTGCCAGGCTAACGCGCTGCCGCCTACGGATACAAATCACTTTTGCTACACATGACATGTACCACATAGACGTGTTGCAAAACTACCTGCAAAAAAACCCACAGCTGAGACTTGCAGAATCAGATTCGAGCAGTTGTAACGATGGACTTGTGCTCGCTCATTAACGTGCTGAATCAACATAGCGTTCGATATCATTTTATTTGTGAGGACATTTTTCACAGATGTGCAACTTCTGATGTATTAGTTCACATTTGGGTTTACGAATGCAAACATTGATTTTGGGCATGTTCTCAGATTTTGAAAAACAAGTGTGCGAATGTGTTTTGCACCAACTGCGCAGCAATGATTGTAGCAAAAGTGTCAATTGCATGACTCTTTGAAGTTGTGATGCACAGGATAGGATTTGTGCACCTGTAACACAGACTTGTGAACTCGTAGACCCTGTTTTGTGATTACAATGGTAGAAAAAATATTTACGACTTCAAATAAACCGATATTCTCAGTTATGAGTACACATGCAAAATAAATATTTACGACTTAGAATTTACTGTTACACTTTTGTGACTTTAGTGTACGCATACAAAATCTGCAGTTACAGGTGTTAAAGACTTTTGCTACAATAATACCATCATAGCAATGGGCAGGATTGCACAGGTCGGTGTCAGCAGAGTAGCTGTGGTTGAAGCCCGCCTGTCACTCGGGCCGCCCACACCACACGAGATTAAATGTTGTTTCCCTTACCCTGCGTTCACACCAAAAGATGCAAAAAGTTGCCGCGCAGCACGATCCCATTCAAAGTTAATGTAGAGACGCGTTGCTGCTTTGCTGCCGCAGCACTTGCTGCCGAGAAAACCGGCAGCAATATTTGATTTGCGGCGCGGCAAAATCTGATTTGCAGCGCAGCACGCCCGTGCCCGGCGGCAGGCGCGTTCACGTATTTTGCGGCGCGTCAAATGCTGCTCGAGTTGAAATATTTCAACTTTTCGGCAGCAAACGCGTGATGACAGCCAATCAGCGTTCAACAGCGTTGCCACTGAGGCGTTGCCACTGAGTGACATGCCGTAACAGCCAATCAGTGTTACTCCCTTGGAGTGACCTAGAGTTCACTACCGTTACATTTATTTAGTAACTCGAAAAAACCCACAAATCAGCATTTTGTAGTGCAGTTGTGTTTACAGTTAAACTAAACTATTAGTATGCTAAAGGACTAGAATAACAACCCCAAACAAAACCCAGTTGGGTGCCAGGCAGCACCAGCCTTCCAGGCTCCGAATGGTCTCATGAACCCATAAACGACGGGCATTCCGACGTCTCTCCCTCTTCCACAACAGGTAAAGACATGCAATACTCGTAATGTCGGCCATGGTTGTGAATGAATTCAGAAGCACCGCGGGCAGCGAATTTTTTTTTTGCAGGGTGGTAGCGGGAAGCTCGTGAATATTCATGAGGGAACTGATCCCTGATTGGCTGGGACTTGTTGGCTGGGACTTGGCTCGCTGGAACTTTGTCAGAGGGCTTGTGTGAAAATCACGAACGCAAATGAATTAAACGTTGTTATAAATCAACACGAATAATGTGACACATAATACCTACTACACGGCAACTCTATAGCTACCTTTCTGTAAGTAGGCCTACAAACGTTAGCTCACTCGTCTAAAAGCCCCTGTGAAACTGTTATGTGTCACGGGGGCTACTGTAGTAAATCCTTTTTGTATTTATTATATTTTATAACGTTATGTATAGCGCATCGGCAAATGAATTAAACGTTGTTATAAATTAACACAAATCATTTTAGCAATAATGTGACACATGATACCCACCTTCGGCAACTCTATAGCTACCTTTCTGTAAGTACAAACGTTAGCTCACTCGTCTAAAAGCCCCATGTGTCACAGCCTGGGCTACTGTAGTAAATCATTTTTTTATTTATTATATTTTATAACGTTATGTATAGCGCAGTGCTTTCGGCAGCTGGTGATTGTTTCCAAGTTTTTTTTTTCTAATTGTTGTCCATCCATGTCTTGATATTTCCATTAAGATTCCATTCTGTTCTGTTTCTAGAAGTAGTGAGCATAATGGCAGGATTTATTAAAGCTTGCAACATTTGCCAGACCCATGTCAACTTTGAGGAGATGGAGCTGCTGGAGGTTAGGTGTAGATGGATAAGAATAAACCGTATGATTTCTGATATTTGTTCATAGTGGTTCTGCCACACCCCACAACCAATTACATTATAGAAAGAAGGGCCATAAAATCTGTAGGCCTATCCATAGAATATTTTCACGTAGGGCTAAATTAATTTGAATTTAAATTGATTTTCACCTATCAATCCACCTACTACACGGCAACTCTATAGCTACCTTTCTGTAAGTGCCAAAACAAACGTTAGCTCGTAATGCTAACTCGTCTAAAAACAACTAGGCTACTGTATAACATGTGTCACACTATTGATACAATGATTTGTGTTGATTTATAACGTTTCATTTATTTGCGTTCGTGATTTTCACAAGCCCTGTTTTCACAAGCCCTCTGACAAAGTCCCAGCGAGCCAAGTCCCAGCCAATGAGGGATGAGTTCCCTCATGAATATTCACGAGCTTCCCGCTACCAGCCTGCAAAAAATAAACTCGCCCGCGGGCAAAACTTGCCGTGCCGCGAAAATTCCCGCGCTGCAAAACTGCGTCGCAGCAAAACTTTTGCTGCGCGTCAAAACCTTTGCTGCGCCGCAAAACTTGATTTGCTGCGCCGCAAAACTTCGGCGACAACGCGTTCGGGCAGCATGCATCTTCTGGTGTGAACGCAGGGTTACGGCTAATGTCATAGAAATTCTTAAATAAGAAATTGTCGCAATGACGCATTCTGTTAAAGTCTGATGTTCAAAGAAACAGCTTAATTTTCATTCTGAATAGTCCTAATTGTGTTAGTCCCAAACAAAATAAATAGACGGCTATGCGTAAATTGATCAAAAATGTGGTTATGATTGAGGAAATGAACAAATTCCATCTATTGTTCTTCGTTTTATTATAATGTTTTCATACAAAAGAGGAACCAAGTCGTTTACAACCAGCTTACAAAAATAATACAGTGGCAGGCAAATCCCTGGAGGAAAGCAGGTGTGGTTCACGGGCCACTGGACAGGAAGCCTTCATCTCATTGAACACCAGTCATGCAAGTCAAGGGGGCGGAGCTTAGACTGCAGATAAGCATAGCTGCCGTAGGGCGGGAGACACCCCGCCCCCTACCCTGTACTGTTGAACCAATGAGGGCTCAAGGAGGCTGAAGGATAGTGGGGGACATGTTTGTTGTCAAACAAACGACACCAAAGGTCACAAGGACATTAGTTCCTTGTGTGAGGAATTGAACCACAACGCGCGAGTGAGAGTCTTGCTGCCGGTGTGTCCGGGAGGAGCCAATCGGACGAGACAGGAAGTGATGTAGAGAGGGGAGACGAATGACTCCGTTGGTCCCAAAAACAATCCTTAGCGCGTCCACATTCGCGCGTCCGCGAATGTGGCGCCCCCGTGTGTCCGAACAGGATGTGGCGGCGGCGGCGGCGGCGGCTGGGTGCGGGTCATTTCCTGAGGCTGAGCATGGCGTTGACGTCCCAGAGCAGGTTCCTCATCTGGTCCATCAGCGTCTTCATCTCCTGGTTCTTCTGGCGCACCTTCTGGGGGGGGGGCGGGAGCCACACACACACACAAGGTTAGCATGACCAGAGCACACACTCTTCAAACCACAAACCCATTCACGGTGGATGATCAACAACTTTCTTCATCCAAAGCCTCACATTAAATACTGTCTTTCAAAATGTTACAAAATTTGACCAGCTTAATAATAGTTTTCTAAAGGGGACGGATGATTAAAAGGCACCTACTGAAAAGGCACAAAAAAAGCACATAGGGTTACTGAATACAATGGATGCAAGCCGGGTCGGCCTAGCTCAGGAGGTGGAGCAGTTGTCTTGTAACTGAAAGGTTGCTAGTTCGATCCCCAGCTCCTCCTAGCTGAGTGTTGATATGACCCCTGAGCAAGACACTTAACCCTGACTGCTCCTGACGAGCTGGCTGTCGCCTTGCATGGTTGACTCTGCCGTCGGTGTGTCAATGTGTGTGTATTAACCCATGTAAGTCGCTTTGGATAAAAGCGTCTGCTAAATGCCCTAATTAGAATTGTAATGAAAAATGGTAAAACATGATACATTATGTAACACTGTAATGTACATTTCAACCACCATGGCCTTTCACATGACTGTTTCTGCCATCTAGTGGCCACAGGTGGAATATATATCAATATAGTGGCCTTGATTCCATCTTTTCACATTGAAGCAAAAAGATCATGAAAGCCATATAATACGGGACGTGTGAAGCCCTCTGAGGCTGTGGCTGTGATTAAGGGCTTTACTAATTACTGTGTTTTAGTAACAAATAAACAAAGCCTCAAGTAACGGTGAGTTCCGACTCGTTACGGTGCAGGTAGGGGGTTACCCATCTCGCCCCGCTATGGGTTCACATTGAGCTGGCGGGTGTGGAACCGAGAACCTTCCGCCAGACCAACGCATAGAAGGAAGCCCACCTCCAGGACCTCCTGCCTCTCCTGCAGGACGGCCGGGCTGCAGGGCTCCACGGGCACCGACCAGGTCTCCTCCGTACCGTACGGCACCAGCTGGGCAGAGGGGAGACCCCCACAGCAGCAGGGGGGGTCAGCGTGTGTTAGTTAGGGAACAGAGGTGGTGCTGAGCACGCTCTCCCTCCCTTCCCTGCCATTGGAAGGTCGGGATGCTTTGTGGGGACACAGGCCACACACAGCAGCACCGGCCAGCACCACATCACCAATTTAATATGATGTGCATACCTGTGTGTCAGTTATGGCACCCATTGCACTCCTGACCATCCCTGGAAGAAGGGATCCACTACTTTGCGTTTCTTCTCAAGATTTCCTCCTTGCTAATTTAAAATTGAGTTTTTTCTTGCCCTTGTGGGGGCCTGGGTAAAGGGGGGTGTCATACATATCTGCCCTGTTAAGCCCTTTGAGACTGTAATGTTGATTAAGGGCTATACAAATCAAATTGATTGAATTGAATGGACAAGGGGTTTGCTAGATGATGTTGTCTTTCGACTGGCCTTCTTGCGGAACATGTTGTGTCTAAAGGGGGCGCTGACACCGTTTGCTCAGCCACTGCGTGTGTATTGATCTATGGTTTGCAAATAAGGCGGTCCGCTAAAAGGTCTTCATGACAATTTAGTGGCACACCTAAAAGTCAAAGGTTGTGAACCATTGAGATAATGACAATTCTTAGTGCCATTATTATTTATTGACATTGTTTAGTTATCTTGGTTGCTTTGGCGATGGGAGGGGGGGGGAGAGAGATACAGACAGACGGACAGACAGACTATCTCAAACATAAAATAAACAAAAAGCTAAACACTTCCCCCTTCTTTCTTCAATATCAATTTCAGAAAAAAAGATCCACACCTGTTTAAACATTCAAAATATCTGGGATAAAACTTTTAGGCTATATTACATTTAGGGTCTTGCAGACATGCAGAAAAACTTGGCTATTTAAAAGGACCCATTCATACTTCCTGGATCCTTTGGCTCACCTCTGCTGGCCCTTCGTGAAGGTCAAAGGTCATCTCCATGCAGCGCTCGTAGAGGAGGCGGAGCTTGCGGAAGAGCAGCGCCAGCTGTCTGAGGTGCTCCTGCAGCTTCCCAAAGCGGTCCTGGTACATGGCCTGGCTCTGGGTCACCCCGTTCGGCAGCTAGCCCAACACAACACACAGACTCTGGGTGACTGACAGCCTGGCTCTGGGTCACCCCAACACAACACACAGACTCTGGGTGACTGACAGCCTGGCTCTGGTTCACCCCAACACAAGTTGCACACAGACTCTGGGTGACTGATGGGGTTGAGCTTTGGCTATTTGTTTGTTTTCGCTGAGTGAGAATAGCCTCCTAGGAAGTACGACAGTAGGTTTATGATGGCCAAAGGGTGGTGAATACAAGTGTTTTCTGTTAAACATGTTTTTCCGGCTAAGTGCTTCTTATAAAACACATGTTTCCTGAAAAGTGTTTCCTGTAAATCTCACAACATGATTGAACCAAAAAATAGGAAGACGCCCCTGGTGGCCCTACGTTGACAGTGACAGGGTGATCAACATAATAATTAAAAGCAACAAAATAAAACGATTAATGACATAACGATTTCAGAAATGGAGCAGGACAGAGAGACGAGTACCTGTGTGGCACGGGTGATCTGGAATATCTCCATGGTGCGCGTGACGATGTCCTGGACGGTCTCCTGTCCGATGCGACAGAGGAACACGGGAGAGATCTCCCTCAGCGCGCCCTGGGGGGGCAGCGGGGGCTGCCCCGGAACCCCCCCGCCGGGGGGCAGGTGGGACTGCTGCTGCTGAGGCTGGGGCATTCCCGCCATGCCCTTAGGGGGCAACGAGGCCGACATCACGGCAGGCCAATTTAAATGACGTCGGACCGATTTAAACGACGTCGGACCGATTTACATGAAGCCCAACCGGCGGTGTGTGGGCGGGTTCCAGTTCTAACGATTAGGATTCAGCTTTCTTGAACCTGCAAAACAACAAATAAGCACAGCATCAATATGTGTCGATTATTATTATTAGATGTTTGCGCTGATAGAGTGAAGACCTGGACAAGGATAGAATAACAAAGTGGATATGGAAAACATTTGTGATGCAGGGCTGCTGGAGCCATGCTGAAGGCAGGGCTGTGCACACAAAACACAAACAAGGCAGGGAAACACCAACTTAAAAGCATCAGATATCTTCTAAATTTCTTCTGACAAATGCACTTATTGTGAGTCGCTTTGGATAAAAGCGTCTGCAAAAATGCCTTAAATGTAAATGTAAAAATACGCAGAACAAACATCACAGAGTGACGTAGAGGCGCCAGAGCCCAGACTGGTGGACTCGGACAACATAACTCGGGAAACGCGCACCACCCATCGGCGGTTTGGTTCTCCACCAAATGTTCAATGAAACAGTGGAACAGAGGACGTTATGAATCTACACAGGAGAGGTGCTTGTTATATACGTGAAAGAAAAACGTGCCTAGTGAGGATATAGTGGCAGAAGGTATGGCTAGCTGGCTAGCCGATTCAATAAAGAGATGCGCTGAGACTAGCAGCATGCTTGGTGGTGGAGTTATGAAAATAACCTTACATACCGGCGTATCGCTCCGATGTGTAATCCGGATTAGTTTCAAAATGCATATGCTACTAGGAACGAGTGAATTAGTGAATCGCCAAGCTGACGATATTCCACAACATTTCCCCTCCAAGAAGGAAAAGCATTGGCCATTTTTTAGGACGTCATTTCCTGCCTGAGAATAAATGTTGCAACACTAGAGGGCGACAAAGACAAACGAGAACACTGCAGATACCGACGGATGTAGAACATTTCGCACACGTATTTATTTAATCATTTCATGAATATGAACACGTATGAAATTCTGAATTAAATATTGAATCATACACCACTAATGCACAGGGCGATATGGTGATCTCTTATGACTGATAACAATGTACTGTGAAAATAATACATGTAGCAAAATAACATTTATTTATTTTTTTACTTTTTTTTTGTACTACAACGTTTTGTAAAGGAATATAAATGACGTATGGGATCCAAACAGGAGCCAGGCTGTGTTTTTATCACATTTAGTTGAATGATGATAACAGCAAACTATAGGGGATATCAGGATTTACACAAGGGTCAACCGCGGCTCTCAGATTTGCTGTCTGAACTGGTTTATTTTACAGGAACTAGGAATGTTTTTTCCCCCTTAAGAACCTGAAATCCCCCAATCTCTCCAGAGAGGGTTGGTAGACATCACCAGGCCCCGGTGACATTTTTACTGCTCCCTTTTAAAGCGATTATTGATTGCTGCTCCTTGTTTAATGTACAAAATAAATACACTCTAAACATATGATATCCATCCATCGATTTTCTTCAAGCTGTCCGTGTGACCCTCCATCAAACAATGTTTAATTAAAACATTATACAAAGGGCGATTTGTGGATTTCCATTGACTGGTTATGACTAAGCTACCACAACAGTAAGAACTAACACAAAGAGCAGAATCACTAAAAATAAGTAGTAGAAAGTAGAAATGGATGGAAAAAAGGCACTACCTTGCATGAACTGGAGAGAGAGAGAGAGAGAGAGAGAGAGAGAGAGAGAGAAGAGAGAGAGAGAGAGAGAGAGAGAGAGAGAGAGAGAGAGAGAGAGAGAGAGAGAGAGAGAGAGAGAGAGAGAGAGAGAGAGAGAGAGAGAGAGAGAGAGAAAGAGAGAGAGAGAGACAGAGCAGGACTGAAGGTAGATCATTGTATTGCCACCTGTGGCTTCTGCTCGATGTTACATCAATGCATACAAGACAATAACTTGAAACCTTAAACTCTATTTACCTATCCATCAGTACTTCCATCCATCCATTTTCCGTTTGTTGATCCGGCTGAGTTTCTAATCCGATGAAACTTACCCCCGTCCAGGTGACTCTTTTACAGTGAAACCCGATCAAACAGTCCCATTGTGTCACAATCAATGCTTATGTAAATATAGCCTCCTTTATTTTATAGCTGTTATCACAAACCAAATATCACTGCAGAACATTCTTTCTGTTTTGTGATTACAATGCTTTCTGTGCCAAAACACTTTTCAAGTGGGTGCATTTTGCCAGCCCAAGCCTGGCAGAAGCATCGATCTCTCGTCACAGGTCGCCAAGGAGATATTCCGTCTGCATGGACATAGCTGAGATTCCTCGATGGCTTGTGGTCACATTGGTTCTTTTTTTTGTCGACGCAGATTTTCAGTATGACCCATTATCTCGCCCAAAAACTGATGATGTGGGAGTGCGATGTGTGCAACAGTGCTTACAGACCGTCTGTTTGACAGAATGACTATAATTGACATTAACCTGACCGACGCCACGTTAACAATTAATTGTCATCCTTAATTACGTCTCTATTGGGCCTTATTTACCTGGAGGCCATCTTGTTCGTGTGAACGCTGGCTGGGTGGGTGAATCGGAAAGCAGAGTTTCGAATGAAGATGAAACAGGATGGCCGCTAGGTAAATAAAAACATATTGATAGTTGCCGTGCGCAGCAGCGGCGTCAGGCCTGGCTGTGCGGGTCTAAAGACAGGCCTAAAAAAAAAAATTTGTTTGGTTCCGGTTTCCGACCGACCCTGTCAATTTATGTGCGACCCAAATTATTTTATGAGCTTTAAAAAAGTTTTTTTATTTTTTTTTATGCAAACTATAATCACGTTTTTGGTACAGCACCTCTTCATTCTGTACAAGGATGATGCGAATTTTCTCGTTTTTAATGAAAACAACCTATCTATCATTCGCTGCCGCTGGAAAAAATAAAATAAAAAAAATAAAATAAATTCCCTACCTACCCATGACCTCAACTGACAACCAACAGGAACCAAACTTTTTATTTTTTTAGGCCCAGGGGTCTCATTTATAACCGTTGCGTACGCACAAAACGGGGCTGAAATTGGCGTACGTGACTTTCCACGCCAAGGTTGTGATCTATAAAAAACCAACTTGACGGGAAAATGTGCGCAGCCCTAAGCAAACTCTGACCCATGCGTACGCCTGGTTTAGAGGAAAGGAGAATTGGCGACACAGATGGTGTGGTGGTGAACTGAAGTCCGACCGAAGAATTGGACAGTGAGAAGAACAATTATGTTTTATCATCGCCCTTCATAAATTTAATTTCAACCCGTATCATGCGTTAAATCTATGTAATCAGAATAATTTAAGTCAACTGCGTTATTTCTCAGTTATAACTCCAGAAACATCTCCTTAGAATAGAAATAAAAAAAAATCTCTATATTTAATCCCGTCACTCACTGACGGCGCGACTGCATGGAATAAAGCATCTGTCCAACATGTTTCAATAACATAATATTTTTATGTGACACTGTAAACACATAATCAAATGTCAATTAAATCCGAAGTGTGGAAAACCAAGCCACACTCCTCATCACAATCGTTATTCTTGATGCTTTTCATGACAAATCAGGCATTAAAAGGGGTTATGTTCAAGAACATTTTACGTGGGTGATTACAAACTGATTATCCAAGGTGTTCTCGGTCAGTCTTATTACCGTAACCCTATAAATACAGAGGTGAGCGCCGTGGTAAAGTTGCACCATATGGCACTTCTGGCGGACCATGCAAATGGCAGGATTCGGAGGGAGAGGGTCTTTAGGGACCATAACGATTTATTGGTAGGCTACATAAAAATATGTAACTTTATGTCAGACCACTTCTTTTTTAATTCTGGGACGTGTGGCGCTCCGTGCTACTGACAGAGTTCACTGCTGCAGCAACATGTTGCCACACACTCTGCTTTTTGTTGTTGGCATCCCAATCCCGTGACCGCCGAACAAAACTACTTTTCGGGCCTCCATCTCACCACAAGTGTCTCCACTTCAACCTCCGTGAAATTCGCTTTTTTGCTTTTCTCAGTACTTCTGCCATTGTTTCCGACAAGACATAATACTTGCATCTGAGTCTGTTTTATATGCAGATCGAATTCATTGAGGTCATTTGCATTGACCATTTATGGGCGTGTACAGGGCGGAACGTGAAGCTGATTCAGCTGCGCACACTTGTAGGCAGTCTGTGATTTATAAAGAAAAGATTGCGTACGGTGTGCGTACGCAGGGTTTATAAATCAGATTATTTTTTTGGCGCACGCAAAACTTGGCTTTTGGGCGTATGTACACTTTTAGCTGCGATCCCACGCACAGTTTTATAAATGAGACCCCAGAACGATTTATGTACAGCACCGGATCTAGGTTAATTAGAAAAACTAAAAAACATAACCATGGATATTTCCTTCATTTTGATCATGTGTTGAAGCCCTCATAATCAAAAACTAGGTACATTTTGGGTGCTCTTGTTGTCTCATGAGAGAGAGAGAGAGAGAGAGAGAGAGAGAGAGAGAGAGAGAGAGAGAGAGAGAGAGAGAGAGAGAGAGAGAGAGAGAGAGAGAGAGAGAGAGAGAGAGAGAGAGAGAGAGAGAGAGGAGAGAGAGAGAGAGAGAGAGAGAGAGAGAGGGGGGCCCAGGGTATTGGGGGGCCTAGGCTATTGGGGGGCTTAGGGCATTATGGGGGCCAGGGTATTAGGGGGCTCAGAGTATTGCGGGGCCTAGGATATTCGGTTACCTAGTAAGGCGACCTTGAGTGAACTAAAGGGCACCAAACAAATACAATGTATTATTATATTAGCAGTGAGATGCTCTCTGATTGTGCTTTTTCTCAAGCACTCCTTGCCGGCTAGACTGTTATCAGCCAGGAAAGTTGGAGTGTATAAAAACAGCGAGACACGTCGGTGCCCGGCCACACAGCTGGAGAGAAAACCAGTGCAACACCATGACGTGGACAGCAGGGAAGTGGACGCTCTTTGTGGGCCTGATGTCCATCTTACTGGGCAGCCTGGTAGGATATATAATGTTTAACAATGTACTTTATGAGCCTAGGATTATGGAAACTTGCATGGAAATGTAAATCCAGACAAAACAGCTTTCGGGTTATGTGCACGCAGTGGACACAGGCAAATGAGCCATTTGCCTAAATGTCAGAGCGGGAAAAATCAATTGGACAGGAGACAGACAATCAGGCCAAAACAAAGTGGTAGCCATGCCATTGGGCAAATTGATTTTCTTAACAGGTTCAAAAGACTAATGTCCTGTTTTGAAATTAACCATCGCGTTGCCACGATAGTTTACTAGCACGCCTGCCATGACTGATATCTTTCTGTCTCTCAGGTGACGCAATGTTAATTTCACTCAGACTATTTGAACAAGCTAATCGCAAAGCCAGAGTAAGCTGAGAGAGTGTTTCACAATGTCACTATCGGGAAATCACCGGACCGGAGAGCTCTGAAAGATCGAAAGCTGATTTCTAGCTTGAGTGGAAAAGGAAAAGCAGGGATGACAATCTTATATTACAGCAGCATGCAAACTGTGGTCCCTGCATCGCTTAGTGCGGTCCTGCTGCAGCTTTGCATGGCATGACCACGGACGCTTTCCGGACTTAGTGACTTACTCTATGACGAGTGTTGTTGGTTCGGTACGGACAGGCAACAATGCCTTTGTGTTCTACCCCGACCATCCAGCCAATGGGTAAACCGATCGGCTGATAACATTCAAAGTGTCTCCACCGACCGGGTGGGAAGGAGGAAGGGACTTTATTCGACCATCCAGTGTTTTTTCATAATTCTGGGCTCAATTTCTTGTGGAAAAGTTATAAAAAAAATAATATTATACATCAAATGCATTAAAAAAAGAAAGGATATATGGTTATATTTTCTGTCAACTGAAATAAACTGACAGGAATCAATTGCCCCGGTTTGACATTGTCTCTTAAGTTCTGTAACCTTCAGTTGGATTTTAAAATATTTTTTTTTACTTCTTCGACAGGAGCGAGCGGAAACCGCTGCAGTTATCTCCTCGTCTGGCAATCGTACCGACAACGTAACTGCAGCAACAAAGTTTCCCAATACGACCCAGGCCAGTAGAAATGTGACCAGCGCCACGACGACCACCACAACCAATCTCCCGGAAGAGTCTCCCGGGATCACCAATGCCACAACAAAGTGTACCAGTACCCGCCCCCCCAATCCGCCCCCCACGACCAAAACCGGCAGATGTTGCACAAAGACCACACCACCCAGCGGCTCGACGTCCTCGTTGGGGTCACATGACCAACTGCTGCCGCTGGTCGTTTCCATGGTGATCGGACTGATGGCGAACTGATTGTTCGAAGCTTCTGAGGGTCCTTTGTTTCATCGCGAGTAATTATTTGCAGAAGCCCACTTGAGGTCCGAGGATGACGGCCATACTGCCAAATCCATAGGTATACACGGTACAAAACACCGCCCGAATGAAGAATAGGATTCTTATTATAACGCATTCAAATAAAGAACCACAAATCCCTTTAATCTGTGTTTGATTGGCCTCTTTGTAAACTTGTAGAAGTCACCGTCATCATCATCATCATCATCATCATCATCATCATCATCATCACGCCCATAGTCAAGAAAACTTAACTGAATCGACATTCCTACATCCATACTATAACAGGAAGCATTGACTGTAACGTGTTAAAAAAATAATGGAATTGGAAG
The DNA here is from genome assembly GCF_031168955.1 of Gadus macrocephalus. Taxonomy (NCBI): domain Eukaryota; kingdom Metazoa; phylum Chordata; class Actinopteri; order Gadiformes; family Gadidae; genus Gadus; species Gadus macrocephalus. The sequence goes on from NC_082403.1 coordinate 3,715,282, forward strand.
AACCACGTTTGACTAACTACATGTAATGATATTGTCATTACCAAACGTACATTAGGTCAACAGTCGTTTTGGTTCTTGCGCTTGATTGTCTATTCTTTGTTTTCAATCTCATCTCATCCAACGTCTAGCATATGGTGAGCAGCTGTTGTACTCAACACATTGACCAAGCAGGGCGATCCCTGTCAGAAATATGGCAATAACTTAGTTTAGGTACATTTTACACCGTATTTGCATTTCGGTTGTTTTCACGCACAAGCCGGAAAGTTGTAAAAACTTTGATTTGAGTATGGCTACCATTAACATGGAGTATATGCTAGGGTTAGGGTTAGGTGGACATAAGTCATAAACAGTGGTAGATTGATAGGTAGATTGAACATTACACATGATATCTTCGGTTCATGTAAATTTAAAGCGGTTGTGCTCATGGGATTAAACTAAGGAACAAAAGGTATCCTATAATCAGTAAAGTTATGTCAGTAAATATAAGTGCATTGTGTGGCAATTGACTTGCCTCTGAAATAAATGATAAGACAATGAGGCTACCATAAAATAAAATATACTGAGACTACTGAGACATACATCCTGACAAGCACAGACCGATACACACACACACACACACACACACACACACACACACACACACACACACACACACACACACACACACACACACACACACACACACACACACACACACAAAAATATTTGACACAAACGATGAATCCATAAATCATCCTCATTGCTCTTCCATGACGAGAGTGGGATGCTCTGATTGGTTGTCTCGGTCACTTTGCATCACGGGGTGGGGATAGATCCTGGACCACCTGTGTGTGTCATATTGGGAGTCGAAAGGCTATAAAAGCCCTCAGCAAACAGATAAGAAACACAATCGTTTCAAACTGCCCAGCTTCATGCACACGCGCACATGAACACAAATCCTGTGACCACTGGTACTCAAAGGCGGAGAAGCACCTGAACGCTGAGGATATATCAGGAGAAGGAGATTTCTTTATTTTATTTTCATCTTCTTCATCATCATCATCACCTTCAGAGCCATGTTCCTGTCATTTTGGCTATGTTCGTTGGCTCTTCTCGCGCAGGTAAAGACCTGAGTTTGTAACCTTTACAAAGGCAGCTCTCATTCATGTCTGTTCTTTTCTACACAAGGAAAATAGTGTTCTGTCAAAACGGGTTTATCAGCTGCCATACTTTCAATACAATATTTGCTGCGGGTGGACAAGTTGTTTGAGCAGCCAATTGATCGCTTGATGTACAGTGTACCCACCACTTTGTGATATTCTATCCTAGATCCACCATGATTAATATGTCCTCTATCCAATATTTATGTTCTAAATTTCCTTTGTCTGTTTGTAGTCTTTGTCATCAGTATCCTCAGAAGCAACTACACAGAGCGACAAAATGACCACCGCCGTGTCCTCCGAAACTACTCCAACGACAAGTCAGGCTACCGAAACGGCTGGGGCTAACCTAACGGCTGGGGCTAACCAAACGGCTGGGGCTACCGAAGCGGCTGGGGCTAACCAAACAGCTGGGGCTAACCAAACGGCTGGGCCAACCCAAATGACTTCTGCGGCAACCCAAATGACATCTGCAGTTGCCCTTACCACGTTTGGGGCGAGCAGAACGACGACAGTAGCAGCCAATCCAGGCCCTGTCACGGCCACCGGAATGACGACGACAACTAACGGACACAGCCGGCTCATCGGCTCGCTGATCCTGTTCCTGGGTTCAGTTTCTTTGGCAGTGATTGCCCACTAGAGATCGCTGTTTCTTCATCCGCTTTGGCAGCACGTCTTTATTGCCTTTTGTAGCCAATGAAAAGTGTCGGACCACTTCGACTCTTGAGGATTAAGGGGGTAAAAAAGAAAAATCGAAGAACAAAGACATGATTAGGGTCTGTTGTACAGTTTACGGTACTAAAGCTGACCAAAGGGAATGCAAATTAAGATGAGCATATGTATACTCGACTATTTAAACTTGGCCACTTAGTGCTTTCCTATTGAATGAATTAAGCTGTTAAATTCCACCTCTTTACTAAGCTTTAGTGTGTGTTACCTGTAGTGTATAGAAAATAAAGTGTAACATGTTGGATGGAAAATAAATGATTTGAGGAAATAGATTTCAAAACATGGTTTTGTATGATTGGGAGTAGTTTAATTCGATGTGGATATCATTATTTTATGAAAGCCCTTCAGACTGACAATAAGAACCGCCAAAGAAAACGCCCAGGCAAAACTAATGATTCGATTTTAGTTGAGGAAATATAAAAAAAATATGGAGACTTCACAGTTCATGCAAATCTATCAATAGGGTAATTTGGCTCCGAAACGGTATTACTATATCGAAGAGTTCTGAAAGGTCTCATACAACATAAAGCTCCTCAATACAAACAAAGGAGCTTTTTGCCTAATGCGGAATGCATGCAATGCATTGCCTAATGCAACAAACAATGTAATCGTCATCATTCAGTGAGGGGCGGTGCGCATGACTTCACTCTGACATCACGAGGGCATAGGATGATTGTGTGTGGAAGCTGATGCGAAGAAAGGTAAGAAGTCGGGTTCACGGGCAGAAGAGGTCGGGAACTCGTGCTGTGAACTTATCTCACAGACACGTTATCATGGAGGAATTATTCATTGACCAACATAAAGCAATGTGCTGGTTAGCTTGTAAGTCAGTGTCTCTTATTTCTGGTGTTTGCTGGTATTCCTCCTTGGTATTTGAGATCCTCAGGATTACGAAGGCAAGCGTCCTGTTGCCTCTTTACCTGATACAGTGGTCAACACCACCACCGGAGGGGGGGGGGGGTGGTGCCTCTCATACAGATAAATAACATGACACAATGAGGTTAACATGAACCTAAATAAATACCTGCCTCTTCGACCATGAATTTAAACTTGTTTCAAGACATAATGGAAAGGTGGAATTGTGAGACATTTTGAATAATTTCTGGTATAAAATAAAAATGTGAACCTGTATGGTAATTATTGATTCCCTGATTACTCTTAGACTGAAAACCACTGCAAGTGTATCTCTTACAACAATGTAACCTTGTAGTTCTTATTATTTGCATTGTTCTGTTGGGATTGATTATTTTATTGTTTGGTACATATGTGTTGCGATGACATTATATAGGTTCCAGCCCATCTTTTGTTTTGGGGTGACAGTTGAGTGGGGTGAGCAATTGGAGAGATTCACCTTCCCCTCATTTCCCCAGTCGTCCGCCCCTTTCCCATGGACATGTTATAGAATGGACACCGGATTCCAAAATGGCGCCCATTCATTCCTATTGTGGCAACCCCGATCGTCGGCGGCCGGGATTTTCAAAGGAGACGCTCCAAACAGGGTTGCGGGTCAACGGTTTTAATTCGTTCACCTCTCGTGTAAAAAAGGTAAAACAAAAGACAACATAAACTCTTCCTCTTATGGGGTAAAAAGGGGCCTTCTCTCCGGGTCTGGACCGGCTGCGTGGACGGCGGCTCAATCGCCCCCGTCTTCTCCCACTCAGTCCTGGGGGGGGGGGGGCAGCGTATTGGCGTCTCCCCCTACCCCTCCAACTCGGCTGTCTGCCTCGTCTGGTGCGTGTTCGGTCCTTAAGAGGCCTCTGCCGTCTCCCTCCCCCTGGTGATCCCGATGCCCGTGATTGTCCGGGTGCGCTTGATGCGCGCTCCCGCGCCGCCGTGCCGATGTGCCGCCGCGCTGAAAGGCACATAGCTCCCTCGGACTACCTGTCCGCGGAGAGGGCGCTGTTCCCGGTGCTTGCGTAGTTCGACCCCCCCAGTTAGAGCGGGGTTGCCACATCCCCCCCCCCACCCTCAGCTGCAAGTCGGGGACCCCCCCGGGATAGCCCTAGGCAGGCGTCTCTCCGGGACAGTGCGTCTGCGTTGGCGTGTGCGCGTCCGGTCCGATGGACCACCTGGAAGTGGTAGTCCTGCAGCGCCAGGAACCAGCGCGTCACCCGGGCGTTTGGTATCTTTGGCCGTCGCCATCCATTTCAGGGGAGAGTGGTCTGTGACTAGGGTGAAGGTGCGTCCGAGGAGGTAGTAGCGGAGCTTCTCCAGGGTCCACTATATCGCAGCGCCTCCTTCTCCACGGTGGAGTAGGTTTTCTCGCTGGCCAGGAGTTTCCGGCTGATATAGGTCACCGGTTGCTCCTCGCCTGACCGAACCTGGGACAAGACCGCTCCCAGCCCCACCTCGGATGCGTCGGTGTGGACGACGAAGGGGAGGTTGAAGTCCGGGGTGATAAGGAGTGGCTCGTGCAGAGGGCCTGTCGAAGGCATGAGAACCCCTCCTCGGCCTTCTCCATCCACTCCACTCGGTCGGGTAGAGCCCTCCGCGTCAACTCGTGGAGGGGGCTTCTTCGAGGCCCAGGCGGCACTTCTTGGGGTTGGCCGTGAGGCCGGCGGCTCGGAGCGCCCCCAGTACGGCACGGAGGTGGTGTAGGTGTAGGTCCCAGGTGCTGCTGTGTATGACGATGTCGTCGATGTAGGCGGCGGCGTATTCCCTGTGGGTTCGTAGGACCCAGTCCATCATCTGTTGGAAGGTCGCGGGTGCCCCATGCACCCCGAACGGGAGGACAGTGTACTGGTAGAGCCCGTCAGGGATGGCGAACGCTGTCTTCTCTCGGGCCCGCTGGGTGAGGGGGACCTGCCAGTATCCCTTTGTCAGATCCCGGGTGGTAATGAACCGGGCCGGCCCCAGCCGCTCTATCAAATCGGAGGAGTTGCGAAACCTGGCTTCTCCCCGACCCCAGTGGGTCGCAAACCCAGTCGTGGTATCGTTGCGCCTGGGCTGGGAGGCTGTGTCCGTAATGGGCGATGGATGGCCCGCTTGAGCGTGGGGTAACGGGCCGCCTGGGGCGGGTTGAGATCCCGGTAGGCGCGTTGGGCGTCCCCGGTCAGGAAGGGCGCTAGGATGTAGCCCCACTGGTCTGCTGGCCACCTTTCACGATCCGCTCAAAAATCTCGAGGTACGCCTCGACGTCATCTTCCGGTCCCATTTTGGTGAGCCGCTTCGTGGGGGCAGCATGGGCAGGATCCCGTCCGAGCTGCTCGGCCATCCGGATCATGCATCGCCGCAACACTTCGATCTCCTAGTCCCTGTGTTTACGGGTTGGTCTCCTGGTTGCGTCATGGTCTGCCGAAGGATCGCGTTGCCCGCATTTAGGACCCCCGTGCCGATCTGGCAGCCGAACACATCTGGTACTTACACCGGTACGGTCTTCTCTCCCCCCCCCCCCCCTCGCTTATGATGCTACAATCATGGACATATTATAGAATGGACACCGGATTAAAAAATTTATTAACAATATTATAGAAATGATACCGTAATGCACCCGTTCTTTGTCTTTGGATCTTTTGAATAAATGGATCAATAAATGGTGAATCGCAATGATTGCAAGCAGAGGAACGTGAGCGTCATTGAGCAGCAGCTGAACCAGTCTGGGGGCTTGCCCTTTCCCCCTCCGCACCTGATGGAGCCCCCCCTCCTCAGGAGCCTCTGCCTCCCACGTCCCGTTGTGGACGCACGGTTAGGCGACCGCCAAAGCACAGGAACTTTGTTACTTAGTGGAGTGTAGGGGTTTTGATGGACCCTTTATAGGTTACATTGTTTTTGTGTACATACCTTGGGTCGGAATGTTTTGTGTTTCATATCCACTTGAGTGATTTCTTTAACAGGTTATGTCATGTGTTTTCTACATTTCTTTTTAGTACCAGTATGTTCGGGTTCCTGTATGGCTACAGTACTGACTTTGAGATGTGATATGGTTACGTTGCTGTGTTTCAACAGGTTTCTTGAAATGGGGACATTACTATTTGTCGTAGGGGAAGACTGTAGCATTGTAGTTTGCATTATTTGCATTGTTTTACTTTTGAGTTGCATTGTACTGTTGGGATTGATTCCGGCCCAACTTTTGTTTTGGGGGGGACAGTCGAGTGGGGTGAGCATTTGGAGGGGTTCGCCGAGCCCATCGGGTACTGCGTTGCCGTGTTGGTCTTAATTAAAGAAGAGAATAACACCGGCAACGGTATTCATTATATAGTGTAACCCCCACGTTCCCACAATCCCGGAGGGACCGGGGGGGGGGGGAGCTACCTGAGCAGAAATAAGGGTCACAACTACAACGGGCGCCCGCCCGAACCTCAGAACAGACAGACATCAGCGCGGCGCTGCCCAGAATACTGCCTCTGTGCTGCTGATCTGTCCCGCTGATCCAATTGTCATTATGTGTTAGGATCTTGGAAAAAATTATGATTATTATTGAAATTAATCCCTTTTGGATAGAAAATGGATGTGAAAAAGCTTTGGGTTATTAAGAAAACTATGAGAAAAAATGTAACAACATAACAAAAACAACATGAAAATGTGCAATAAATGTTTGAGTTGACAGCATATTTATGTGTTAAAGGCCTATTTAATTGATAGCTCTATAATGATACCAATTGTTAATGTTTCTTGTATGAGCTATTTTCTGTACTCGGTCCAAATGGTATTGTCTTTTTAGAAAAACAATGTTGGAAGTTATTTTTCGATTTGAGATTTCAACATGTCAAATGCCAAAAAACATGTTAAAGGCACCCAGTGCAACTTTCGAGGCTTAAAAATAAACATTCAATTTCTAGTCTTTTTTACACGTAGTAAGTTTCAACAGTGGTGTATAAAGTACTCAAAAGCCATACTTAAGTAAAAGTACAGATACCTTACTGGAAAATTACTTCAGTAAAAGTAAAAGTCACCTTTTAGAATAGTACTTAAGTAAAAGTATTAAAGTATCTGATCTTTACTGTACTTAAGTATCAAAAGTACTTTTCTGATATTAAATGTACTTAAGTACTGAAAGTAAAAGTACAAGTAACTGCTGTTAATAAAAAAGCAAAGGGTCAGAATTTTTAGAATAATGGAGTTTATTTCAACTAACGCAAACACAATAGGCAAAACTCCACAAGGCCATAAACACTTCCGGTCCAACCTACCTCCAGGACCTCCTCACCGCTCATTTTAAATCAAGGACACTCAAACCTCCTTGCAGTGTTAAAGTGTGCTATACAAATTAAATTAATTAGGTCGTGAAGTTTCTAATTTTTTGATTGAGACCTGTATGATTTTGCTTCGATTATTGTTGTTTCCCCTTCGTTGTTGATCTTTTTTGAAAACATCCTTCCACTGCATATTGCAGTCCATTTTGCCATGATCTGGATGCTGTCGCGGAGTTACTCAAAAAAAAAAATCACTGACACTGACAGATATCGTAGCCCGACCTATTATCCCGCAAGCAAGCGCTGGTACACGTTACTTAATATTGATTTTGGTGTCATCCAGGATCGCGGATTTTCGGAAAACTTAAGTCCCTGCCCAAAAAGGGTATTTAAATTAGCTTTATAGCAAAAATGGCACATATACAGCGTATTGAAGTGTATAAGATAGTGTTGTAATACTGCGTGTACAAACCAGCCTGATACAAATAGTAGAATTTTGATAGCCCTTGCCCTCGTCCTAGCCATGCATTTGTGTGTTGACAGTCGTAGGAGTTTTGATCGACGTAGCAACAGTAACTAAGCAAGGGGGCTTTGCGAACGTGCGCTGGGACAGCTGATTCGCCAAACAGGCTCGCAGGCTGTGTTCTACCACAGTCCCCGACGTTATTCTCATATCTCTTATGATTCTTTTTTTTTTTTCTAAAGATGAGTTGATTTTGTAACGAGTAACGAAGGTTTCAAGGGAAATGTAGTGGAGTAAAAGTATCAGTTTTCTTCGCAAAATGTAGCGAAGTAAAAGTAAAAGTACAGAGAAATATAAGTAGTAAAGTAAAGTACAAATATCCAAAAAAACTACTTAAGTAACACTGAGTTTCAATAACTCCATACCATTACATACCGACATTTAAGCAGCAAAGATGAGACGTCGTTGTGTGGTGAGAACTGATACAAAATCGATAACAACAACAATGCCGCCATTTTCTTTATTTTTTGTAACCTACAATAAATAAAGCAGGCTTCCAGTCAATGGAAAAATGGCTTCTCCCCACCGGCGATTGTTGTTGTTTACGATTTTCTATCAGTTCTCACCACACAACGACGTCTCATCTTTGCTCCTTGAATGTCGATATGTAATGGTATGGAGTTATTGAAACTTACTACGTGTAAAAAAGACTAGAAATTGAATGTTTATTTTTCATTGAATGTTTACATAAAGTTGCACTGGGTGCCTTTAAAGAGAAGTTTTTCAAGTTTTTCCAGATCATATTAAATCTATTGTTACCTGACTATCAACCACGTGTCAATTTTCAGTTGAATTTCGTGTTCCATTGGTGTTTCCCTGAAACACAAATGCGTATGAATATTCAAAATATTCTAAACTTTTTTGTTTCTTTAACTGATCGGAACGTGGCCCAAGCATTCCCTTCAGCATCTAAATGTAGTGTCCCGTTCCCCGTTGTATGTATAAATTCAGCCATTTATATTTCTAAACAAAAATAGAAGGTCCAATGTGACAAATCGATTTAAAACTTGTATTAGTAAAACCACTCTCCTCAGCCACATGCCGCCCAGGAATGAGTTTCCTATTTCCTGAAGGTGTGTAGGGTAATTTTCTTGGGCTGGGCGGTTTAAGAGGTCTTCTGCTCTTAAAATGTTTGCTCCTCCCACAATTTCATAGAAAAGCCAATCGTCCACAGTCTCTGCCTATATGACCATTTTGTTATTGTATAACCATATGGTTATCATTAGGTGGATACCATTAACAGTGCAATTGTTCAGATCTGTAGTCTTTTAAGAAAGCCCTTAATTTTCTTGTTAGATGTGTGCTTGGAGTTTTCTTGATGTTTTGTGCTTATCAATCGACATTTTTACGATGTGAATGAGGCTACATACAGGAATGTCAGTGGCTCGACGGGATAATGCCTTGGACTGGTGATCATTAGGTTGAGAGTTCGAATCCTGATTAGAGCATGCTGAACATGACGTTCTGTCATCGCCACTTATTTAAGAAACACAACATCGAACAGCACCTGAAATTCATCAGGCAATCAAACATTCCGGCTCATTAGTTTCCAAGAATCGGAATGCCAAGACACAGTATGGCATTAAGTGGAACTTCTTCATTAATCATTTTTCTTTCATAATGAACTCTGTCATAATTTATTTTCTTTCGTTAGTGTTCTTGACTACAAATGTTTAATTTCCCCAGAATTTCAAAGATTTTTCAGGTATATGCTTTGAAGAAAGCCCTTAATTCACTTTGTTAATCAGGGCTTGCGGTTATATTTTGTATTATTATTTTAACGCATGACATAGCCTACTACAGTGTTCATTCATGCAGGCCCTATGAAAAAAAAAAAGTTTCCACAATCCACATCATCGTCAATATTTCAATTAGGCAGATCTTTTGCATGTTTGTGCTGTGTATAGCCTACAGCTGTGTAAGCTTATGTTGCAGTTCCGACCTGACCTGCTATCCGATAGTGCACTTATACCAGGTATTTGTCGGTGAGTTGCGCAACTGCTTTATCGGTCTGTAAGATAGCACCATGTATCATTTAAGCAGGAACACGTCTCTGCTTTTCGCCGAGACGCCCCACAGGGCGCCAGTTTAGTGGCGCTTGCGTTGAGTTTGCTGCGGGGGGAAATTGCAATTGCGCCGGGTGCAAACTAGCAACGATACATACGTCGGTGTGGAAAGTCAATTGCGCTGGATGCAAGATAGGTCCCTTAGTCTCGTTCGTTAATGCAATTCACTAGTCGAATGTTGGAATAATTAAGATTTTTTTTAGATGCAATAAATAATGTCTTGAATATAATGGATTTACCTACGGGAGGGTCAACTACCATGACAAAAGCAGGTCCAACTACCCTGACAACAGGAGCTCCAACTGCCATGACAACTGGAGCTCCAACTGCCATGAAAATAGAGGTTCAGACTACTTTGGCAACGGGAGCTCCAACTACCTTGACAACAGAGGTTACAACTACCATGACAACAGTCACTCACACAAACATGACAAGTGCTTCAACTCCCATGACAATGGGAGCTCCAACTACCACGACAACGGGTGCTGCAAACACCATGACAACAAAAACTCCATCAACCTTGTCAATGGGTGCTCCAACTACCATAGCAACGGGACCGTCAAATACCATGGCAATGGGTGCTCCAACTACCATGACAACAGGAGCTCCAACTACCATGAAAATGGGGGATCAAACTACCATGATAACGGGTGCTCCAACTACCTTGGCAACGGGAGCTCCAACTACCATGACAACAAGTGCTTCAACTACCATGACAACGGGTGCTCCAACTACCTTGGCAACGGGAGCTCCAACTGCCATGACAACAAGTGCTTCAACTACCATGAGAATGGGAGATCCAACTACCATGACAACAGAGTTTCCAACTAACATTACAACACAGGCTCTAACTACCATGGCAATGGGTGCTCCAACTACCTTGACATCGGGGGCTCCAACTACCATGACAACGGGAGCTCCAATTAACACGACTTCAACAGCTCCAACAACGATATCAATGGGTGCTCCAAATACCATGACAACGGGAGCTCCAACTACCACGACAACAGCTCCAACTACCATGACAACGGGTTCTCCTACTACCAGGACAACCCGAGGTCCAACCAGGGCCGGCGCTGGCCGTTTCGGAGCCCTAGGCGACTCGAAATCAACTTGCGCCCTGGACAGGTCTTGCGAGCGGGGGGGGGGGGGGGGGGGGGGGTGCTACGCTGACGGCTTCGGGCCGCCCTGACAATTGCTCCCGCGCCCCCTCGCTTCTCCGTTCGCGTCGTATATTTTAATTGATATATTTTTTAATTAAGGGCGCCACCAGAGGGCGCCCCCAACGCATTTGTCGCCCTAGGCGGTCGCCTAGCTCGCCTATGCCGATCGCCGGCCCTGGGTCCAACAACAATGACAACAGCTCCAACTACCATGACAACGGGTTCTCCAACTACCATGACAACGGGGACTCCAACTACCATGACAACGGGGACTCCAACTACCATGACAACGGGGACTCCAACTACCATGACAACAGGTGCTCCAACCAACATGACAACAAGTGATTCAACTCCTATGACAACGGGAGCTCCAACTACCATGACAACGGGAGATCCAATTAACATGACAACCACAGCTGCACCAACCATATCAATGGGTGCTCCAAATACCATGACAACGGGAGCTCCAACTACCAGGACAACAAGAGGTCCAACTACAATGACAACGGATGCTCAAACTACAATGACAACAAGTGCTTCAACTACCATGAAAACAAGTGCTTCAACTACAATAACAACAGGACCTCCAAAAACTATGACAACAAGTGCTTCAACTACCATGACAATGGGTGCTCCAATTACCATGACAACAGAGGTTCCAACTACCATGACAATGGGTGCTCCAACTACCTTGACAACGGGATCTCCAACTACCATGACAACAAGTGCTTCAACTACCATGACAATGGAAGCTCCAACTACCATGACATCAGAGGTTCCAACTACCATTACAACGGGTGATCCAACTACCATGACAACAGAGGTTCCAACTACCATTACAACGGGTGATCCAACTACCATGACAACAGAGGTTCCAAGTAGCCTACCTTGAAAACAAGTGCTTCAACTACCATGACAACCGGATCTCCAACTACAATGAAAGTGGGTCCTCCAACTACCATGAAATCGGGGACTCAAACTACCATGACAACGGGTGCTCCAACCAACATGACAACAATTGATTCAACTCCCATGACAACGGGAGCTCCAAGGTTGACCACCATGTCAATAACAACTCCAACTATCACGCTACTGCACTCTGCTGGTCAAACTATCCAACTGTCGCTGCTGAGCTTTGTGCTGCCATTGGTGCTGAGCAAATTCTTCCTTTAAAAATAACAGCGCCAAGTGAAAGTGACGCATTTGTTACAAGGAATGTTCTTTGAAAGACTGTTGATGGCGTTCCCAGTTTGTAAGAAAAATTTGTGTCAAGGAGTTACTTAGCACACTTAAGCAGATCAATCTGGGCCATTGAGTCTACCACTATAAATGTAATCACACAAGATGAACACTCAAAGTGAACACTACAAGTTTGAGCTAACCAGTAATTTCAACTGTTAAAATGATATGTAAACATATGCAGGCCTTTCTCGCAATACACATAACATAACATCTATAGATTGTAACAGTAGCGATGCTTCCCTTATTTACATTCATTAGCAAAAGTGGCCTCTCTCATTTTCAGAAATGCAGACATAGGTTATGATGTAAAATAAAGCCCACACTTTATACTGACTTGTGGGGAATATACTTAATTATCTGTTCTTACGTTTTTTTGTGTTTATGATTCTAGTTCTGTTTTCATTGCCAGTCCAATAGTTTTGTTTGACTGTATGCTTCTTTGTCAAAATAAAGTATTGAGTTCAGATGCAAAAGCCTCTAAACGCCACCTCCGTCAAAAATTAGATATATTCTTTAGCGTTTCGACTTGGATATTGATGGTCATAGATTTTGACGAAATGGACGAACCAGGACGTCAGATGTCAGCTAACGGCCGTAAAAAATATTAATTTCTACCTCCTATTTTTATTATAATTTAATATATTTTTGTAGGCTATACTGCAGGTATTTTGAATGTATTTAACTTCTGTTACTGTTAAAATAAATGTGTTGGCATTTTGTGCCATTGAAGTTACGCTTTGTGACTGTTTCCTTATTATTATTATTATTATTTTTTATTATTAATAATATATATTGGGGCCTTTTGCCTTTGTTTAGTGACTGCAGAGAAATGGGTTAGGACTAGTACATGAATGCAGGTCTCATCCGAAAATGTATATGGAACATGGATATCGATAATATGGATGTTTTACACAGCCCCAACCCCCCCATCCACACATACACCAAACCCCCTTAGAAATGTTTAATATCTGGTTGATTGTGTTAGCTTTCACCATTTTCAGTGTTTTTGATGCATCTTAAGTGATTTTACTACTTTTTACCAAAGAATTGGATTTAGAAGTTTTTGCCAAAATATTACCTGTGGATTTAGCTGGTTTTGATGCAAAACAGAATTTAATTTGGTCAAAAAAAAAAGACAAAAAAAAGTTACATTTTTGAAAAGAAAATGTTTTATTCATTAATAAATAACCTTATAATTGCCTTTAAAATAAAATGACAGAACTTGAACATAGAAGCCTGATAAAAAATGGTAATTTAGAAGAAAAGTGGTGGGACGGACTTAGAGGCTTTTGCATCTAAACTCTTCAGTTATAATCTTATGAATAAATACACGTCATTTTCCGCACATTTTGCGTTCATACTCAAACATACTTGTTTAGATGTTGAACTCTCTAAAATAATAACCTCTCAATATTTACTTACACATATTTTTAGTTAAAAATCACTTTCTAACCCTTACACAAGGTTAACTCAAAGAACTACAATTGAGCGAAAATCCATCTTGTCTTCCACCTAGGCGCAATGGCTGATCACAGCCATGACGCGTCATATTTGATGCATTATTGTGTGACACCTGACATAACTATTGTCTCATCTGAAGAAGAGACAATAGCAAGCAGTTAACCCTTTTATGGTAGGTCTTTTTATTGCTCAGATATAATGCTTCAATGTGATTACTCCTCAGGGTTCATGGGTCAGTTTCTTAGTTCAGGGTCCACTGACATCTCTGAAACTCGCATATGTAGCCTACCTCTAGAGGTCGAGAGCCTTCCAATAATATGAGTGGCTTTATTCTACAATAAGGTGAGAATATAAACATCTTGTGATCTGACCGGAAACATTGACGTGATGCTGAAGAAATTCTGTCAAATCTTATTTGTAGTTGCCTCAATTATTATTTTTTCCTCCATAGAAATAGTTACATTTCCCCTAGGTCAGTCGGAAGGGTGCGCTTGATCTCGTTTCGGAGGCGGTGCAGTCCGCTATCAACTAAGTATACACCGAGGCATCGGCTCTTGGTGACTGTGTCAAGGTTCTTGTGGGCTTCCCCCTTCCCCACGCCCGGGCCCCATCAGACAGTTGGTCAGGTCTCGGGAATCGCCACACCTCCAGTTCCCTTCTTATTGGAGGGATATCGCGTTGGTAAAGGGATTGTGGGGCTCCGTTGCGGGCAATGACGGATTACCGCATGGGCACATGTCCAGGGCCCTGGCCAATGGGGGGGCCCTTGATGCGTCTGAACGTCAATGATTCGGGCTAGCCTAGGCTAGATATTGGTCATTCGAAATAAAGCCCTTCTCCAAGTCAGGGGCGCCGGCCACGTTGAATTCAACTTTTTTGATCGCTAACCGTTTGCTGTCTATCAAGCAGAGACAGCTTTTCATTGGCGTAGGGAAATTCGCCCTCGGGTCTCACAAGTGTGTGCCCCAGGCCAATGGTATCGCTTTTCTTTTTTGTTATCACCACATGATTGGACAATTCAGCGAATCAATCAAATAGGCTACCTCCCTCAGCAGCAACCGCTCAACACAACTAGGCCTACATGTAGAGAAGAGATAGATCGCTAACTAGCAGAGAGTTGTAAGCACTTTCCACCCTTTTCAGTGGAGGAATTGGACTCCCCAAGCAATGTTATAATTAAAGGAGCAAGTAAGTTACATATAGTCTTTCGGCCTGTAGCATATAAACAAAATGAAGCAAATGTCCCATATTTCTAACTGCATTTGAAGTAGACATTGAGACTCACAAAAAATGTACGATATATTATATTTGATTTGTCTCAATATATCAGAATAACAACAATTGGTCAAATAGCATTGGCTGGTGGAAGGCCATAAAGTAGGTCTGTATATGCAGTGCAAGCTTGTCCAGGCCCTGAAAGTCAAGATGTAGGCTAATCGGAATGAATATTAGGTAAATAGGTAAAAAAAAAATGCCCCCAAAATGCACCAGAATACAGGAAATCAAATCTATTAAATATAAAAAAAATTGTGGGACGGGGGGACGGGACCCCCTGTCTATTACTGCATTTTTGATCACCAGCCACCACGGCATTTAAATGGTTGCTGGCAGTGACAAGTATATCACACAATTAAACGAGGATAAATGCTAAGTATTTTTGTTAATTTATTTCGTATTGATAATAGTTGATTAATAGTTGGAAGATGTAGCCTATTCAAGTGACTATTTCAAGGAGGGGCGGCGCCCTAGCGCCCTTTATATTGACCCTCCGCCACTGCCTTGATATATATTGTGGCGACTCTGGCGAGCAGTGCGGGAAGGACGAGACGGGAGCCCAGGTTAAGCAATAACGCAACTCTCGTGCCCCATACACCGCACGACTTCGAGAGCTGCCTTTATTTAACACGACACACAGCGCACCGCACATCACACCCAACCAACAGACATGTTATTGTCGGTAACGGTGGCGGCAACACTACACACAGGTAAACACTCAACAACTTACAACTATTCTGTCGACCACACACCCCAAACCCGTTATAGCCCCAACACATAAAGACAATAAAACCCCTTAGTGAGCTCGTGTGCATGCGTGGGCATCTTAGCTGCATAACAGTTTTCTGTATTGGCTCCATTTTCGGGTTTTATACTTTAAATGTTCTTAGCCTCTCCACTTAGGATGACAGCGTCTGCTCCTTAGAAAATTGTGTTATTTTGTTATTATTAATAACCGCTGAACAGCATTCATTATGGGAGTATATAATGCTCATGATACCGATAAACAGTACATTTTGATGAAAATGGGACATTGTTACGAGGAGTATTTCTAATATGTATATTCTCTGGTACTTTAGCCATACTCACGCTTTTTCTTAACTTGTTTTGGACTCTTTAATAATTTATAGCTGCTTCTACTTGTTGGTTGCTTGCAATATCAAGAGGAATTCCCCGGTTCAGAATGATCCTGTGTTATAATGTGCAAATGACAGTATAACACTTTGAGACGAAACATTGTATAATCCACTGTGTTTTTGAAGGGGATTTCAGCCGATGGGATTTTTCATGACACGCAGTTATAGTCAACATTTCATTTGAACCAAATAATAATAATACATTTAATTTAGAGGCGCCTTTCAAGGCACCCAAGGTCACCTTACAGAGCATAAAGTTATCATAAAATGGATGATGAAATGGATACATTGCTGTTACCTATTGACTTAGTGCAGACCATTTAAGAGACTTCCTTCACTGGATTACACAGTATCTTTGATGGAAAATAAGTTATACATTTAACCATTGGAAATAACAAAAAAATATCATTCAGTAAGAACAAACTCAATGCACTCACTGTATCTTCATGAATAAAGCATAAAGAAAATGCAAACATTATATATTTTGAAATAATAATTTGCATTATAATTCATCGGAAAGCAAAGGTGAACATTAACTTTTTTAACCTTGATTCAAATGTAGTCAGGGTCGGAGCAAGCCTCCGATCTTGAGGAAGTTTATTCCTGCTGTTTGTTGCAGATTCCTCCTTTTCCATGATTTGTTTAGACTCTTTGAACAATTAGCTGACTGGTCCTAGTTGATCTTAACGGTCTACTCTAGAGGGTTCATATAGCGGGAACATTTCAGGTAGATACTTTGGGCCTAAACCGTTTATAGTGATTTATAGGAGAGCCGCAATATTTGGAAATCAATCCTGACATACCTTGAACCAATGCAGATGTTTGAGAATCAGTGTTAAGTGTTCAAATGTTTTGTTCTTCATTAGAACTCTAGCAGCTGCATTCTGAACAAGCTGTAAAAGGTTTTTTTGGATTCGATATGAATCCATATAGCACCAAGATTTCTGGTTTGGTTTTAGTTTTTAATCTGTTTTTAATTTGGTCCAGGGCCAGGCACACACACACAAAGACCTCCTTCTACTTCTGAGTCATAATGTCACACCCAACATAATGGTTAATAAACTGAATAAAAGCCCTGGATTTTTCCGGGTTTGTTCAACAGAGCAGAACTTCTGGCTACCACCTAGGCCACACGTTGATTATATCTCTGTCTTTCACTTATTTTCAATATGAAAACTTTGGCTTTGATTCTGGGAGTGCTTGCTTTGATGGGCATACAGGTAAGTCCTTTTTCTTATTTTTAATTTATTTTTATGAATTATCTGCAACTTCAATAATCCAATGGTTAGAAATCAGATCATGTCCTTTTCTTCACTATGATTAAGTTGCTAATATCATGCTTCTCCGGTTTTGAAGCACACCATGTCCAATGATAGATATAAAGATTTTTTCTATGGAACAGATAACTGAAAGGTGTTTCTTTATTTGACTAAAACATTCTCAATCTGTGTAGAGGTGTTTTAACTGGGCACTTGAGGGGAGGTAAATATAACCTTCCAGATAGGTCTTATCCCTAACAAATACGTATCTTATAAACCCTTCACTATGTTCACGTCTAAATGGTCACGTCAGATTGGGGAATTGTAATCCGACAAGGAAAGGATGGCGGCAAGAGTTTGTCACACTATTGATCAACTATCGGCAGCATGAAATGCAGAGAACGGGTGTGATCTGCGCAGAAATTGGGGTATAGGGAGAAGTGAGTCTGTCGAGGGGTGCACATTTGGAGGGACAGATGAGCGGGAACAAAGGCGAGGGTTAGTCAACCATGGTGGCTTAATGGACTCAACAATCATTAATCACACAAGAAGGAGGTGTGGTATGTTTTTATGGTTATTCAGCCTACAGTGTTCAATTTGGCATTCAGGCTGCAGTGACAGCATCACAGTAAGATAGGTAAGATATTCAGAAATGGTTAGACTTATTCTGTAACCATCCACCATCAGGTCACAGTGAGACATTCCGTTTCCACCTACAGGAAGATTGCATGGTTGTGGTTTGTGCCGAATCTAAGACTCGCCTATCTTGGGATTTCATGTTCAAACTGCTATCCAATCTTTTCATTTCCTTCCTAGGTTTTTGGAGAAGATTCTGACTCTGCCACGCCGGTATGCTGCACTACCAAGATATCACTAGCTCAAAGTATCATGACAACGGGAGCTACGACTCACATGACAACAGGAGGCCCAACTACCAATAAACCAGCAGCTCCAACTACAAAGAAAATAGAGACTTCAAATACCATGACAACAACAGCTCCAATTACCATGATAACGGGAGGTTCAACTACCACGACAACAGTAGCTCCAACTACCAAAACAACAGCAGCTCCAACTACCAAAACAACAGCAGCTCCAACTACCAAAACAACAGCAGCTCCAACTACCAAAACAACAGCAGCTCCAACTACCAAAACAACAGCAGCTCCAACTACCAAAACAACAGCAGCTCCAACTACCAAAACAACAGCAGCTCCAACTACCCTGACAACGGCAGCTCCAACTATCATCACGGCAACTAGCATGACAGTGGTAGCTCCCACCGCCATGACAACGAGACCTCCAACGACCAGCAGGGGCACATCTGTCAAAGTGTCTTTGTTGAGCTCTTTGGCGCCACTGCTCTTCTACACACTGCGTCCCTGAGGGAAATAGCGCCCCCCTCGGGTGATCATGAAATACGTTGGTCAAATTCGTGAAGTAATAATGCTGGTGCTTCAGAAAACAATGTTTTAAAATCACAATGTTCCCCTTTAATACATGATTGAAGTAAACAGAGTGATTAGTTATTCGATGTATTTTAAACATTTATCATGATTATTATTCTTATTAGTTATTTTGCACACCTGGACTCATCACTATTAATGTTCAACATATGATGGCGTATTACACATGTTTGAGTTGAGTGGTAACTTTCTCTATTAAAAGGATTGAATACCTGGTGGCAGGTGCAGGCTGTGATAGTCATGGTAGCAATACTAATGCCTACAAATTGTATGTATTTTGTAGCAATTATTCAGAAACACATTCAGCGATCACAGAGTATTGTTATTTGTGATAAGAATTATAATCAAGTGAATGGCAAATATTAAGCAGCCAATGAGCCATACAAATCTTTACTATCTGACAACTAGTCCAAAATTATTGCTGACCAATGCACTCAAAATGAAATAAATTAATATATTGTGAAATTACAAATGTATAAATATAATAAATAAGTATTGTTCACTATATTTCATAAGCATATCATATTTAATTTAATAATCTTGTAATGGGCTGTGAGGTTGGACCAAAGAACAGCACAGACCGAGACCAGCGTTGGAACAATAAATTTTTCCAAAATGGTCTATTTCATAAAGCTTGATTTTAAACTGTGAAATGTGCACAGCACCAAACCATTAAAAAACAAAAAAAATAATCTCAAGTACCCTGACCTTTGAGGTTATTCATTGATAGTTAAGTTTGTTTGAATCAAGACCAAAAAAGCACTCAAACCCTTCTGCTTATCAAATGTCAAAGAAAATAAGGAAATAGGTTGAGATTTCAGTGGGCGTGGCTCAGAGACTAAGAACCTTAAGGCTGTGTAAATGAATAAAGATTATATCAAATCAACATGTTCATTGACAGTGAGTTTGACTAATATTTTACCAGGCGATGGACTTAATTTGGCCAACCCAACTTTTTTATCTTTAATAATGCATAAAGTTGGCAAGCTAATATTTAGCCAGCTTGTTAGTTATCTTTCTTCAACTACTCTTAAACTGATCTTGAGTTGCGTGAGTCAGCCACAAAAGTTGTCATATAAGCATGGTTACATTATCGATTTGAGAGAAGTAGTTGTGGTAAATGTTCCTTAGTAGACTGACATTTTATATGGAGAGAGATTAAGAGAACTTAATCTGAAGGGCTGGCAAAGGGATTGGCATTGTTGCTCTAATTTTGTCTAAAGGGAATATTTCAGGAGACATGTCCTTGAAATCACCTGTGACCAAAACACCCGTCACAAAGTGTCTGATGCCCACAGGTTATTGGGAAGAATCTGCAATGTCTTGGTGTGCATGTCCCTGATTCAGTGTTCTCAATTTGGGGTACATTGAAGGATTGTAGGGGTACTTAAAAGATGTTAATATTATGTGTATCCAAACTACTTACATATGTCAATTCTGTTATTCTTATAGAAATATATCCATTTCAAATTCAACCCAGACACGGCCTGTCTTACTGTATGTTACACATATTACGGTTCCTAAAATACAGATTTATGCAAGTTTTCTGTGAAAAGAGTTTAGGGTTGTAAATACCGCAGTTTTCTGTCAATCAATCTGGAGTGATTGATTATCAATCAATCAAGAGTGCCCTTCAGGAGACATAATATTACCTTATTAATTGACGCAGGTGACAAAGAAATAAATAAATAAATAAAGAACATAGTCATACCTAAAGGTATGATTTCAGGATATGAAGGTTTAACGTGGTAAATATCAAAAACAAAATAACAGTATATGAACAGTTATATCTACCTCATAGCCTCTTCTCTTTTATTTCACTTCTTGGTAAAAATATTTCCTACTTCCTTTTTGATAGAAAGATAAGTAAGATGGATCGACTTTTTTGATCCCCTGAGAGAAATACCTTGGCAACCACACAAAAGATAAATGAACGCACAATCGACCACGCAACTAATGAATAAACATATATTCGACCACGCAACCGATGAATAAACACAAAATAAACCACTCCACAGCCCGTTAAAGCAGTCAATTCCAGCCGATGCTGAAAGAACCTGATAACAGCAGGTGTTGATCCTACTAATCTTTACAACCTTCCATCAAAGAGGGCCCTACATTGGCAGCTTACTTCCCTGTTTGCTTACACTGCATATTGATGGGAACAGTAATCAAAGTGTGAAGTAATAAATCATTATAGTTATGCTAACCTTTTATTGCGAGATGAACATTGCACCCTGATGCCTCATGTGATATACATTTCCGACTCTTTCACAGATCACAGAGAGATTTCATTTGAGCAGCCTCAAATCTCTGCAGTCCACTCATTTCCAATATGAAAACTTTAGCTCTGATTCTTGGAATGCTTGCTTTGATGAACTTCAGCAGAGTCCAGGTAAGACCAATCTGTTTGCTTTTAAAATATCAATAAAAAAATAATAATATTTTAAAGATTTAAAATCGAAAACAAATTTCAGGTTCAAGATGGAATTGCCCAAAAAATGTTACAATTATATCAGACAGGAAATGGAGATACATTTCTGAATATTCGCGACTAGCTCAAAAAAAGTATTTTGCTTTAGCGCTACATTTTTTTAATAAATTGAACAGCTTCTTTCAATTTTAAATCAATGGATTTTATATAGATTCAAATCAGAATGGTTTAAAGAATTTATAAGCTCTCTACGCTCAGTATTTAAATTTCATCTTCGCCTCTTTCTGATTATCAGCCTTCCATTTACTTGTAGGTTGTAGGTCAAACAACCACTGCCACAGAATCTCCAATTACCACAACATCAGTCGCTCCAACTACCTATACACCAGTAGCTACAACTACAACGACAACGGCAGCTCCAAATACCACGACAAACGCAGCTCAAACTACCAGAACAACAGCAGCGCCAACTACCAATACAACAACAGCTCCTGAGACCAATACAACAGCAGCTCCAACTACCAATACAACAGCAGCTCCAACTACCAATACAACAGCAGCTCCACCTACCAATACAACAGCAGCTCCAACTACCAATACAACAGCAGCTCCAACTACCAATACAACAGCAGCTCCAACTACCAATACAACAGCAGCTCCAACTACCAATACAACAGCAGCTCCAACTACCAATACAACAGCAGCTCCACCTACCAATACAACAGCAGCTCCAACTACCAATACAACAGCAGCTCCAACTACCAATACAACAGCAGCTCCAACTACCAATGCAACAGCAGCTCCTGAGACCAATACAACCGTAGCTCCAACTACCAATACAACAGCAGCGCCAACTACCAATACAACAGCAGCTCCAACTACCAATACAACAGCAGCTCCTGAGACCAATACAACAGCAGCGCCAACTACCAATACAACAGCAGCTCCTGAGACCAATACAACAGCAGCTCCTGAGACCAATACAACAGCAGCGCCAACTACCAATACAACAGCAGCTCCTGAGACCAATACAACCGTAGCTCCAACTACCAATACAACAGCAGCTCCAACTACCAATACAACAGCAGCTCCTGAGACCAATACAACAGCAGCGCCAACTACCAATACAACAGCAGCGCCAACTACCAATACAACAGCAGCGCCAACTACCAATATAACAGCAGCTCCTGGGACCAATACAACAGCAGCGCCAACTACCAATACAACAGCAGCTCCAACTACCAATACAACAGCAGCTCCAACTACCAATACAACAGCAGCTCCAACTACCAATACAACAGCAGCTCCAACTACCAATACAACAGCAGCTCCTGAGACCAATACAACAGCAGCGCCAACTACCAATACAACAGCAGCTCCAACTACCAATACAACAGCAGCTCCAACTACCTCGACAACAGCAGCCCCAATCACCACGACAACAGCAGCCCCAACTACCTCGACAACAGCAGCTCCAACTACCATGACAACGGCAGCTCCAACTATCATCACGGCAACTAGCATGACAGTGGTAGCTCCCACCGCCATGACAACGAGACCTCCAACGACCAGCAGGGGCACATCTGTCAAAGTGTCTTTGTTGAGCTCTTTGGCGCCACTGCTCTTCTACACACTGCGTCCCTGAGGGGACCAGCGCCCCCGCCCTGGTGATCATGAAACACCATGGTGAAATGTCATTTTTTGCATTATTAAGTTATTTAGATAACTGTGCCATGACTCTGGATCCTATCCCTGTAAATGCAGCCATGCGTTATGCAATTTTTTTTATACTATAACATTCTGTTGAAAGGATCGAATATGTAAGGCAGCAAAGCTTCATACATGTTGTTGCGCTATATGTAGTATTTTGTATCACAACTTATTTCCTGTACCACTTTTTTGGTTTGTGAGAGACTTTTCTGTTTAGCTCATTCTATTTTGGAATTTACGCTTTGATTGTTCTAAGCCTCTGGATGAAGTCTGCTTAACATTTAATTGCTTGCAGGTCACTGCTTAGCATCAATAGTTTGGGTTTTACATAATGCTACTAGTACAGACACACAGGATAAGAAAACATTATTCTTGACCGTGTTTTTGTTGAGGATTCCAGCCTGTGCGATTTCTGACGGCCTGCAGTTGCAGAACTACATTTTTATTTGAATTTATCGAATGGATATTGATCTCAAATCAAAAGAGAAAACAAAAGGATTGACCATTATCACCTCCCTTATATATGATTGTTATCGAGCACTTGGCAAATTGAATAAAGACAATACATTTCCTAATAAGTTTATGTGGAAAACTAGACACCCAAGATTGCATTTGTCCCTTCTTTATTTAACTTATGGCAGGGCCACAACGCCCAAACTTGCTGTGGTACAACTGTGAACACAAGGTAGAACTAGGAGGTTTATAACTCCACAGAAAACTCTCCAGCATGAAAAAGACATCGAGTGTCACTCTGTAAAGCACCAGGTGCCAGTATACATATAGAGTTTACAATCTCTAAAACCTCAACACAAGAACATTCAACCCTATAGTGAGAAACATGCTCATAGACAAGTATGAAAGGTTTCAAAGTATCTGGTGACTATTAAGGAATGATCTCAGGGACAAGGATTTATGCCATCTGTTGGACGGGTCTGGGGAAGGATATTATAGCCTCTGCAGTAGAGGTCGATTAAGTTAGTTTTAAGATGAATAAATTGCAATATAAAGGCTGAATAGGTCGATTTTATATTGAGTGGACACACACACACACACACACACACACACACACACACACACACACACACACACACACACACACACACACACACACACTTCCTTGTAGTGTTTCCTTGTAACACCTACCACATAATGACGTCAATAAACAAAAGATAAACAATTGGAATAAAACAAGGGATTCAAGGTTGGTGAACAGAGGAGTGCCTACCACCTTGATGGACAACATTTTATTTCCTATTCCCAATATGAAGAATTTAGTTCTGATTCTGGCAGCGCATTCCTTGATTGACCTATGCACAATACAGGTATTTCTGAATTAGATATCTTCTTATTTTATTAATTAAATGTAACTTTTTACAGAAATGTTTTAGTGAAAAAAAAAAGTATATTAAGTAATGTAACAAGTTTTTTATCATTCAAAATGATTGAGCTTCTAAACTCCTGATTCTCTGGGTTTGAAGCACATTAAGTCAAATTATTCTTACATATATATGATCAGAATATATTTTTATATACTTTTAACTGGAAGGTGTTGCTTTATTTATTCCTTTAAAGTTTTCAAACGGTGTGTTGATGTATGACATCAATTGGGTTTTTTAATGGGCACTTGAGATGTAGTTAAATATTACCATCAAGATAGGTAAAAAATTCCCACAAAACCTTATCTTGATATTCCTTCACGTTTCAAGTTCAGGTTTCAATATTGACATCAGATTGTTTCCTTTTTATCGGACAAGGACAAGGATAGAAAATGCCGGTCAACACTATTGTATCGACAGCATCATAGATATGATAGATATGAGGTGGAATTGTTTGACGTACTCTACAACAAACCCACCATCAGGAAAAACCAAGACCGTACAGGTACTGTTATACTGGTACCCCCTACAGGATGATTGGTGTAACAACAGGCAAAGAATGGCTGTGGTTCAGACGCTGACTCTTGGCCATCTTTTCGGCATTGATGAATTAACTGCTGACCTAGAAAATGTACTTCCCATGCACTTCCTAGGTCTTTGCACGAGATGCTTCATCTGTGGATCATACAAATACCATGGAAACACTATCCCTAACGACGATAACAATAGTTTCTCCAACTACCACAGCAAAAGCAGCTTCAATAACCACCACAAGTGGAGGCTCAAATATCATGACAAGAGCAACTCTGAAAAGCATGACACAAGATGATCAATCTACCGTGAGAATGCGAGCTCCAACTGACTTGACAAAAGTATATCGAACCACCAAAACAATCGTAGCTCAGACTACCATGACTACAGTAGCTTCAACTACTATGACAAGGGGATCTCCAGATACAATGACAACACCAGCTCCGACTACAATTTCTACCGTAACTCTGACGACCAAGACAGTAGACGTTCCAACTAACATGACAAAAAGTGCTACAACTACCATTACAACAGCATATTCATCCACCATGAAAACGGGAGCTCCAATTAACTTGACAAATGGTAATCCAACTATGATGACACAGGTTGATCAGAATATCGAGACGATGGCAGCAAAGCCTACCATGAAAAAAGCTACGTTTACAACCATGACACCAGGATCTCCAACTCCAAATACAACATTTGCTCCAACAAAGATGACAACGAGACCTCCATCTAGCATGGCAACAGTAACTCCAACTACCATGACACCAGAAGTTCCAACTACCATGACAACGGCAGCTAAAAATCCCATAACAACAGGATATCCAACTAACATGAGAACAGGAGCTCCAACTGACTTGACAACAACAGTTCCAAGTGCCATGATAACAGAATCTCAAACTACCATGACAACAGCAGCTCCAACTACCATGACAACAGCAGCTCCAACTACCACGACAACAGGAGCTCATACTACAAATGAAACAACAGCTCCAGCTACCATGACAACAGGATCTCCAACTACCATGAGAACAACAGCTCCAACTAACATGACAACTGGAGCTCCAACTACAATGAGCATAACAGCTCCAACTACCATGACAACTGCATCTCCAACTCCCATGAAAAAAGCAGCTCAAAGTAGCATGATAACAGGAGCTCCAACTACAAGCGAGACAAGAGCTCAAACTACAGTGACAACAAAAGCTCTGACTACAAATGAAACAACAACTTCAATTACCATGACAACTCCAGCTCCATTGTCCATGACAACAGAAGGTCAGACTACAATAAGAACGGTAAATCCAAGAACCATTAAAACAGAATTTCCAAAAAACATGAGAAAAACCGGTCCAAATACCATGACAACTGCAGCTGCAATAGGGAGAGAAGCTCCACTGAACATGACGAAAGCAACTTCAACTACCATGACTACGGGAGCTCCAGCCACCATGAGAATTACAGCTCCAACAACCATCACAACGGAAGCGGAGACTACCATGACATCAGAAGCTCCAACTAATATCTCAAATGCAACTCAAACTACCATGACAATAGGAACTCCAAATAACTCGACAACAGGAGGTCAATCTACAAACAAAACAACAGCTCCAACTAGCAGGACAACGGGAGCGCTGACTAAAAATGAAACCAAAGCTCCAACTACCATAACAACAGTACATCCATCTCCAATAACAGGTGCTCCAAATAATATATCAAATGCAGCTCAAACTACCACAGCAACAGGATCTCCAACTACCATGATAACAGGAGCTCCAAATACCATGACAACTGCTCCTCCAACTACCATGACAGCAGGAGCTCTTACATCAAACGAAACAATTGCTCCAACTACGATGACAACAGAAGCGCTAACTAATATCTCAAATGCATATCAAACTACCATGACAACAGAAGCACCAACTACCATGAAAACAACAGCTCCAACTACAATAACAAAAGGAGCCCCAACTAACACGACAACAACAGCTCAAACTACCATGACAACAGGGTCCCCAACTACCATGACAACAGCTCAAACTGCCATGACAATAGGAGCTCCAACTACCATGACAACAGCTTCAACTAGCATGGCAAAAGGAGCTCCGACTACAATAACAACAGTAGCTCCAAATACAATGAAAGGAGAAGCCCCAACCCATATCTCAAACGCAGCTCAAACTTCCATGACAACAGAAGATCCAACTTACATGACAACAAGTGTTTCAACTACCATGTCAACTGCAACGCCAACTTACATGGCAACAAAATCTCGGTCTATCATGACAACAGGAACTCCAACTAGCATGACAACTGCAGCCCCAACTACCATGACAACAACCACTCCAAATACCATAACAACTGCCCCTCCAAATCCCATGACAACAGAAGTTCCAACCACCTTGAAAAGAAAAGCTCAGACTACCATGACAACAGAAGCTCAAACTTTCATGAGAACAGGAGCTCCAACTAACAAGACCACAACAGCTCCAACTAAAATCACAAATACGGCTCAAACTACCATGGCAACCGAGGCTCTGACTAATATCTCAAATGCAGATAAAACTACCATGACAGCAGAACCTCAAACTCCCGTGACAGTCTCAGTTCCAAATACCATGACAACAACAGCTCCAACTACCATGACAACAGAAGCTCAGAACAACATGACAACAGCAGCTCCAACTATCACGGCAACAGAATTTCCGACTACAAAAACTAAAGTAGCTCAAACTTCCACGACAAGAGAAGCCCCAACTCATGTCTCAAATGCAGCTCAAACTTCCACGACAACAGAAGTTTCAACGATCTCGACAACAACAGCTCCGACAGACATGACAACAGAAGTTCCAGCTAACATGACAAAAAGTGCTAAAACTACCATGTCAACTGCAACTCCAACCCACATGGCAACAAAAGCTCCAACTAATATCTCAAATGCAGCTCCGACTACCACAAGCACCGGAGCAGCGGCCACTATGACAAGAGAAGCTCCAACTAACCTGACAACAACAGCTCCAACTAACATTACAACGGGAGCTTTGACCACAAATGAAACAAAAGCTCCAACTAACACAACAACAGCAGCTAAAACTACCATGACAACAGCAGCTCCAACAAAGGTGACAACTGAATCACCAAATACCATGATAACTACAGCTCCCACGACCATGACGACGGAAGCTGAGATTACCATGACAACTGCAGCTCAAACTACCATGACAACAGTACCTCTGAAAACAATAACAACAATAGCTCCAACTTTCACGACAAAAGGAGGTCCAACTCACATGACAACAACAGCTCCAACTCACATGACAAAAACAGCTCCAACTGGCATGACAACAGAAGCTTCAACTACCATGACAATAGGGGCCCCAACAACCATGACAACAGCTCCAAATACTCTCACAACAGAAGCTTCAACTACCATGACAACAACAGCTCCAACTACCATGACAACAGCTACAACTACCATGACAAAAGGGGCCCCAACTACCATGACAACAGGGGCCCCAACTACCATGACAACAGAAGCTCCAACTACCTTGACAACAGGGGCCACAACTAGCATGACAACAGCCCTTACGACCATGACAACAGGGGCCCCAACTACCATGACAACAACAGCTCCAATTAAAATAAAAACAGAAGCCCCCTCTACCATGACAACAGGGGCCCCTACTACAATGACAACAGCTCAAACTACCATGACAACAGGGGCATCAATGACCATCACAACTGGGGCCTCAACTACCATGACAAGAACAGCTCCATCTAACATAACAACAGCAGCTCAAACTACCATGACAACCGAACCTCTGAGAAAGATAACAACAGCTCCAACTACCATGACAACTGCATCTACAACTACCAAGACAACAACAGCTCCAACTACCATGACAACAGGGGCCCCAACTACCAGGACAACAGCTCCAACTACTATCACAACAGAAGCTTCAACTACCATGACAACAACAGCTCCAACTACCATGACAACAGCTACAACTACCATGACAAAAGGGGCCCCAACTACCATGATGACAGGGGCCCCAACTACCATGACAAAAGGGGCCCCAACTGCTATGACAACAGAAGCTCCAGCTACCTTCACAACAGGGGCCCCAACTAGCATGAGAACAACAGCTCCATCTACCATGATGATAGGGGCCCCTACTACAATGACAACAGCTCCAACCACCATGACAACAGGGGCATCAATGACCATGACAACTGGGGCCTCAACTACCATGACAACCACAGCTCCATCTAACATAACAACAGCAGCTCAAACTACCATGACAACCGAACCTCTGAGAAAGATAACAGCTCCAACTACCATGACAACAGGGGCCCCAACAACCATGACAACAGCTCCAACTACTATGACAAAAGGGGCCCCAATTACCATGACAACAGGGGCCCCAATTATCATGACAACAGGGGCCCCAAATACCATGACAACAACAGCTCCAACTACCATGACAACAGAATCTCCAACTGCCATGACAACAGATGCTTCAACTACCATGAAAACAACAGCTCCATCTACTATGACTACAGGGGCCCCAACTACCATGATAACAGGGGCCCCAACTACCATGAAAACTGCTCCAACTACTATCACAACAGAAGCTTCAACTACCATGACAACAACAGCTCCAACTACCATGACAACAGCTACAACTACTATGACAAAAGGGGCCCCAACTAACATGACAACAAGGGCCCCAACTACCGTGACAACAGAAACTCCAACTACCTTGACAACAGGGGCCACAACTAGCATGTCAACTGGGGCCCCAACTACCATGACAACAACAGCTCCATCTAACATAACAACATTAGCTCAAACTACCATGACAACCGAACCTCTCACAAAAATAACAGCTCCAACTAACATGACAACTACATCTGCAACTACCATGACAACAACAGCTCTAACAACCATGACAACCAGTTCTCCAAATACCATGACAACAGCTCCCACGACGGAAGCTGAGACTACCAAGACAACTGCGGCTAAAAATAGCATGACAACAGTACCTCTGACAACAATATCAACAATAGCTCCAACTTTCATGACAAGAGGAGCGCCAACTCACATGCCAAAAACAGCTCCAACTACCATGATAACAGGGGCACACACTACCATGACAACAACAGCTCCAACTACCACAACAACAGGGGCCCAAACTACCATGACAACAACTGCTCCAAGTACCATGAAAACAGGACCCCCAACTACCATAACAATAACAGCTCCAACAACCATGAAATCAGGGGCCCAAACTATCATGACGACCGATCCAACTACTATGACAACATTAGCTTCAAATACCATGACAACTGCTCCAACTCACACGACAACAGTTCCAACTACCATGACAACAGATGCTTCAACTACAATGAAAACAAGAGCTCCAACTAGAATAACAAGAGGGGCCCCAACTACCACGACAAAAACAGTTCCAACTACTATGACAACAGAAGCTTTAGCAACCAAGACAACAGCTCCAACTACTGTGACAACAGAAGTTTCAGCAACCAAGACAACAACTCCAACTATCCTGACAACACGGGCCCCAACTACCATGAACATAGCTCCAACTACCATGACAACAGGGGCCCCAACTACCATGACAACAGGGGCCCCAACTACCATGAACATAGCTCCAACTACCATGACAACAGGGCCCCCAACTACCATGACAACAGCGGCTCCTACTACTATGACAACAGGGGCCCCAACTACCATGACAACAGGGGCCCCAACTACCATGACAACAGGGGCCCCAACTTCCATGACAACAGGGGCCCCAACTTCCATGACAACAGCTCCAACTACTATCACAACAGAAGCTTCAACTAGCATGACAACAACAGCTCCAACTAACAAGACAACAGGGCCCCCAACTACCTTGACAAGAGCTCCAACTACTATGACAACAGGGGCCCCAACTACCATGACAACACAGGCCCCAAATACCATGACAACAACAGTTCCAACTACCACGACAACTTTAGCTCCAACTACCATGACAACGGAAGCTCAAACTAGCATGAAAACAGGGGCCCCAACAATCACGACACCAGCTCCATCTACCATGACAACAGAAGCCTCAACTACCATCAAAACAGCTCGAACTACATTGACAAAAGGGGGCCAATCTACCACGACAACAGCTCCAACTACCATGACAACAGGGGCCCTAACTACCATGACAACAACAGCTCAAACTGCCATGACAACAGGGGCCCCAACTACCATGACAACAACAGCTCAAACTACCATGACAATAGGGGCCCCAACTACCACGACAACAACAGCTCCAACTACCATGACAACAGGAGCCCCAACTACTATGACAACAGCTCCAACTAATATGACAACAGCAGCTTCAACTCCCATGGCAACAGCTCCAACTATCCTGACAACAGGGGCCCCAACTACCATGAACATAGTTCCAACTACCATGACAACAGGGGCCCCAACTACCATGACAACAACCGCTCCAACTACCATGAAAACAACAGCTCCAACTACCATGACACCTGCGGCTCCAACTACCGTGACAACTGCATTTCCAACTAACCTCACGAGGGTAGTTCCTTCCACAGCAGATTCAACGACCTTGAACAGAGGCACCTCTGTCTGCGTGTCTCTGCTGAACTCTGTGGTGATGCCTCTACTTCTCTCCTCAGTAGTGGTGCTAGAAGTATGGCAATAGTCGGTAATAGCAGACCATCCCAGACGAGGTGCATCAACCTCTGTGTGTATGCGGGTGTGTGTGTGTGCAAAACAATGGATGCATTTTTCTATCCGTCACAATTCTTACCGAGTTATTTAATTCACGCTGCCATCACACTAAATCGAATCTGGTCACATTTGAGTTGACTGGTACACTAATCCGTTTGATGATCAAAATCACAAAGTGTGGATTTGTCTGCCGTGATCGCACAAATGAGAAGTATATACACCTCTTCTTCTTTCTATTATAACCATCATTATTACTTATTTTACATATTTTATTGGTGTTATCATTCTTATTCATATCCAGTCACCTGAAGCACATGAAGTAGGGAGACGGGGAATGTAAATAATGCTCATCTTTATTACACATGAAAAAGGACACTGGCCATTATTCAGAACATTGCAGCATGAATGCTTCTGGTGGAGAGCGCTGATGGTCATCTCAGTCCTCAGACCGACAGATCGCCAGCAGGGCTTGGAGATGCTCCCCCTTGAAGTGTTTCTGCTTAAAGGGAACAATAAAGAGAAGCTCATGGGATAAATGCACGCGTGTACTGTTTGTATATGTTATTGTGTGTACATGAGAGAGACACCGGGAGAGAAACGACAAAGGAAAGAAAGAAAGTGGAACAGAGTGAATGAGTGAGTGTGCGTATGTGTGTGTGTGAGTGTGTTTAGGTATGTGTGTGTGAATGTATATGTGTGTGTCTGTGTGTGTGAGTGTATACGTGTGTGTTTGTGTGTTTTGTATGTGTGTGTTTATGTATGTGTGTGTGTGAGTGTGCATTAGTTTGTGAGTATGTGTTTGTCTGTTTGTGTGTGTGTGCGTGTCTGTATGTGTATGTGTGTGTGTGCATGTTTGCATGCATGCGTGTGAGAGAGCATTTAGCAGAGAAAAATACCTGTAGAGTTGTGTAGAGAGAGGTGCCGGTCAGCTTGAGGAAAGCAGCTCTCACACACAACAGGTCCTCTTCACAGCGGGAGACCATCACCCCGTGAACTAAGGCTGTCTGGGGGAGAGAGAGGGGAGAGAGAGGGCCAGCGGCATTCGCTTGGTTCAACATGTCTGACAGCTCATACAGGAAATACTCATGAGGGCCACAAGAACAACACTCATTAAACAAGACTTTCGGCATACATCACTTCGGCTGTTACTAATTGCAATTATAGTGGCAATATTACTCACGGGAAAAAAATGTATATTTACGCTTACGCTATACTACTAATATTAGAATAATAATACTACGCAAACCTTTTTGTATGTCTAGCGTTAAATGTGTTGTTGAATGAGTTTTTGAGTATTTAGCAAGGTTATTCATCACAACAACAACAGCAACAGCAGTAGCAGATAATAGATTAACAGAAAATGTACAGAATCCGATCTCCATGATGCAATGTCCTGGAGATCAGTGAGGAGAGGAGAGGAGAGGAGAGGAGAGGAGAGGAGAGGAGAGGAGAGGAGAGGAGAGTGGAGGGAAGTTGAGTAGAGGAAAGCAGAGGGGAAGAATATGAGGTGAGGAGAGGAGAGGAGAAGAGAGGCGAGGCGAGGCAAGGAGAGGAGAGGGGAGGAGAGGGGTTTTGAGAGTTCATCGCTGCCACCATACCTTCATAGACACCAGCCGCTGGGCGAGAAACACATGGGGGCTCTGAATGCACTGGACTGCCGGAGTACAGAGAGAAACATTAAAAACCACAATGCTTACAATGGAAACAGTAAAGTGCAATATTTTTTCTATGCTTTTGAGTGGCATGTACAGGATCCGGCAACAATTATTTATGAGGGTAGCCATGATTATGTCATTTACACTGCCATGGTTAGGGGTTCAAGTCCCGATTTGGCCCACCACCCATTAGTTAGAACGTATGTCAAGTATATCATAAGGTGCATGAATGTGGGCAATTAAATGCATGAATGTCTCTGCTGCTGAACAGTGCAAACAAACAGTGTAAAAAAGAGTAGAGAAAGAAAGAATCAAAATAAGTCCACCAAAAAAACCATGTAAAAACAGAATATTTTATGTTTACCTAATGTTTTCAATCCCATTCTGAAGTCT
This sequence comes from Gadus macrocephalus, assembly GCF_031168955.1. Lineage (NCBI taxonomy): Eukaryota > Metazoa > Chordata > Actinopteri > Gadiformes > Gadidae > Gadus > Gadus macrocephalus. Next base: position 3,748,735 of record NC_082403.1, read on the forward strand.
CCTGAGAAGCGTTTCTCTAGAATCTTATCCAGAGGCTCTCCTCTCTCCATCTCCAGTCTCATCAACACTGCATGGAAGGGGAGCCAAGGGAAAATCCCATACACAATTAGCGTTGAGCTGCATTGATATATTATGTCCACTAGAGGGCAGAAGAAGTGCATTGTTCTTGTGAAAGAGTTGAAAGCAGAAAGGTATTCTACCATTTTATTGCTTGAATGCAGGACCAAGGCAAGTATTTCGATACACGTTACACACACACACACACACACACACACACACACACACACACACACACACACACACACACACACACACACACACACACACACACACACACACACACACACACACACATACACAAACGTACCTTTCTGGAGGTGTACTGCATCTCTGGAGGTGAGGATGTTGATCCATATAGCAGGATCAGTCTTCTTAGTGTCCAAAGAGGCAGACAATGCCTACAGCAAGAGAAACCAGCATCGGTCCATTAGTTGGGACATATACACCCCTCAGGGCTAGTCCCAGTCCAAGTGAACTGGGACTTTGTTATGGTATGAGTAGTTAAGGGTTATTGGGGTTGAATACACTTAAATCACACGCAATACGTTTATATAAGCACATGGTCAGATGAAAAGATTGAAAAGTAGGAAAAATTAAATCTAAATCAAAAAAGAAGAAAGTGCAATACCTCAATGTCACTCTGGACCACGCCCACAACATTGTCCTTCTGTTTGAGACAAATGTAAACAATTATTGAGATCGGACATTGAATTGTCTTTTATAATGAATCACACTACATCATAACATTATGATCACAAAACATCATAGTCTATAGAATTGAGTATACCAGCAACAGAACGTATAGTATACTATTACATTGCAAACATAGCAACTCTGCAAATGCATATTACGCCCAGAGAGGACGCCAAAGGGCTGTGAAAGTGGCTCGGTCACACCCACCTAATGCCACTCATCTTAACTTAATAATAGGGTTGGAGTCGTCAGACAGTTATATTTTCATCTGAATCTCCTGGAAATATTCCTTGCATGGTTTGTCAAATTGCAATTTAATTCAGCTCCGTTGACTCCGATACACCTCTTGTCTGTTTCTAGGGTGCCCACTTGGGGGATGAGGTGGGGAGTTACCGAGCCGTTCTTTACAATGAACTCACGTGTAGCAAAGCAACGATGAGTTTGGCAAAGTCCCCGCTGGTCTCCCCCTTCAGATCCTTCTCCAGGTCCTTCTTGTAGACTGCAGACCAAACAAACAAGATGGCGGAGGAGTATGTGGGTGAGGGCTGGTGTTGTGTCATGACAGCGAGCTGCCTGCTAGCTATTAGCATCTACACAAACATCTTCCATCCCCTACGCATACAAAACGTTGCAAATCACCTACAACTCTTACTGTGTTTATTTTTTGAGCATCTCAACCAACCATGTTGGTGTCAGGCGGTCGAAACAAAACCTAAAACACTACGTAACGGAATATACGCTCCCTGCTTGACCAATCAGGGTTAACCTGAAGTTTAGATCTGCATGGGACCGGGCAAATTGTGAATATCAATTTGTCAGCGGAGGTCCACAATCTGAACAAACAGCAGTTAGCGTGTTTAGGCGCAGGGCGTCGTTACTTTCACTGTAGGCCGTGTTGGTTTCTTTGAGCTGCGGGGCGGATCTCGTACACAGGATCTCCAGCAGAGTCTCTTCATTCGTTCCCAAGCCCTGCAGGCACACACACACACACACACACACACACACACACACACACACACACACACACACACACACACACACACACACACACACACACACACACACACACACACACACACACACACACACACACACACACACACACAGAGAGTACAATGTAGTACAGTTTGTGATGTACCATTTATCTGATTAGGATTCACAAGCACAAGGACCGTCACAATATTTATTCATTAATTATAAATGAAAACTAATTGTCAGATGAGTGTTGAGAAACACAATGAAACACAGGTTGCATTTTGATAACACACACACACACACACACACACACACACACACACACACACACACACACACACACACACACACACACACACACACACACACACACACACACACACACACACACACACACACACACACACCCACCTCCATGGCCTGCCGCAAGCGGTGGGCTTCATGCTCATAGGGGGTCATCATGAGAGCCAGCATCAGGGAGAGCAGATCCCCCGACAGAACCTTCTTCAGGCCGGTCTCCAGGTCCTACACAAAGGATGTTCGCTTGGTGAGTCTCCTGTTTTTTTTAAATCGTAGAAAACGCTGTTGTTCAAGAGACAGCAACTCAGCTTGTATAATGACATAACAACCACATTTCAAAAATAAAGATCTGTAATGGGCAGAGTCCCTCCACACATACGCTGTATGCGATCATTTTGTATGCTTCAACGTAAGCTTTTACTTTATCTCCTAGTTTAGAATTGGATTACAATTTTCAGATCAACTCAAATCACACAGTTTCACGTTAAAAATCTTGACAAACCGGCTCTTCTACTTGAGACAGTGTACTGAGATAGTGTCGTTCTATCAGAAGATTTGACCGGCATTAGTATACACAGAATCAAAGTTACTGATTAACTCAAGGGCTTTGGATAAATTGAAAAATAGAATTCCAGTCGTTTTTCTTTCTCCTTAAATCGTCCCCAAATGGTCCTTTTGGGTTAGGACTAGCATAGCTGCAGGCCCCCGCCCAGTCTGACCGGCTGCATGGTAAACTCCCTTTCTAAATAAAGGCGTGCTGAGCCGCTCGGTTGGTTATGGATGAGTTCTTATACATTCCTTAATATTTATTCAGTAAACACTTCGGGACGAGCAAACATGGGTTCAAGTATTGAGAGCATTTCTTGTTTTTTTAACAGTATCAATTTTGCCGTGTTACTGTCCTGAATTCTTTTCCTTGAATTACTGTCCCCTATTTTTGCCTCATTAGAGTAACTCTACGTTGGTGCAAATGTCAGCTTTTGTGATTTGACCTTGAGTATGCCACGGGCCGACGGGTTAATCTGCTTGATTGTGAAGTATCCTCTAGAAATTCAAACAACCTAATTACACTGAGATTTATAATGCCTAATGATTCATAGCCACAAGCAAACTATTACCCATCATTTGGTGCGATGCCACGCCCATGTGTTGACTGGGACAACGATAGCGCCTGCAGAGGCTGATGAGGTTTAAACGATGTGGGTGCATGAAGGACGTTCCCAAAAGGGTAAGATGTTGGTCTCACAGACCTTTCCCTGACCGAGCTATGGGGCTAGAACAGGCTGCGGTCGACCCCACTAGACTTGGGTGGGCCAGCAGGGATGAAACACCAATTTGATCCTTTGTGGTATCGTTGTTTCGTGCTCGGTATGCCTCAGAGATCTCCAACACGTGGTTTATTCAGAGACACTTGCGTTCTGGAGGTGGTTCATGAATTCACGAGTTCATATATTGAAAGCGGGCGGAATGGTCAATAAGCCACGCCTACACATTTTAATTGACCAGGTAAACCTTAGGTCTGTCTTGGCTTGGGTGTAAATGACCAAGAGGCCATGTTTGTAGTGTCTGTCCGTCTTATCTTCAAACTCATACAAATGTATATGGTGGTAAACACTATGTGGAGAATAAACAATTCATAACTGGTGTTAGCTATACATAGTGGTCCAATGAGGTACGGATGTTAGCTTGAAACATGTGGTTAAAATAAAGCAGCAGCAGCAGCTAGCTAGCTAGCGTTTCAGGGAGTCCCGCCTCCTCTTACCTTCTGGCCAATCCCCCGGTAGGCTTTATCCACCATCTGCCTCTGGGCGCTGTTCCTATTGGTCAGGATGCTCACCAGGGACACCACGTCTGTAACGCACACAGTCAGATTGGTTAAGCAAGTCATCGTCATTTAGCGTATGCTTTTATCCAAGGTGATATATGGTGCCTTTCAGATACACGCCGTTAGGGAGCAGGTAGGGGTTGGGGTTAGACTGCGAATGGGCCTGGCTAATTGGGGATCACACCCAGTACCTTTGAACTAGGATTCGGGCTCCCTAGCTACCACCCTCGTATGCCAAGCGTTCATCATTTGCATTTAATTAATACATCACATTATTTATATAGCATTAAATATACCTAATATAGCATTATATTCTATTACACCCTTATTCATTTTTCGTAATTAATTATCGACCTTCATTCTTCCAAATGTGCTTCAATAATATAGAATTCGATTTCAATGTCATTACAAATATAACTTATAATAATTATTAGTTTATAGTTATTAATGACTAATAATAACTGTAAATTGTGCCGTGGTTATTATTGTTATACATTTTTCAAAATGGCCGTCCAAAGCGCTGATGTAACGGCTACCTTTCTTCTCCAGGGCGGTCTGAACGGCCAGGGCGTCTTTCTCAGGGTTCAGGCCGGGGAAGGGTCTCACCGTGCCCAGAGTACCCCACGACATCACCTGGTGGGTGGGGAGGGAGAGAGGGAGATAGAGGGGAAGGAGGAGAGAGAGAGAGAGAGAGAGAGAGAGAGAGAGAGAGAGAGAGAGAGAGAGAGAGAATGAAAGGCCGGTCTTTTCACAAAGATGCAAGCTATTCAGATATGTATCGCTATAGAGCCGACGTACATCGGTGTAATCTCATTCAGCCTCCAACCTGGGCGACATAGTTATTGCGTATAAGTATAATCGTGAAGTACTAGAGAAGCTCAGGACGGTGTTAGATTCTTCTAATTGCCCTCTTGAGCTCAGGCTATCATCATGCTCTTTGCTTTGGTTCATTCACACTTCATCCATGTGTAGCACAGTAGGATACGGTCTGTCAGCCGCACCCACCCACCCACCCACTCGCTGACAGATCAGTGGCTGTGGCCCTGGTTGACGCAGAGGTTTGAGGTGTCAATGCAGGGCACCAAACCAGGATATGTCACACAACACGCATACATCAGACGAATGGAGACAAAAGGAGTCGCCACTGCACAGGAAGAATGTCGCCATTCTTAACATTCACAAGCAGTGTGTGTGTGTGTGTGTGTGTGTGTGTGTGTGTGTGTGTGTGTGTGTGTGTGTGTGTGTGTGTGTGTGTGTGTGTGTGTGTGTGTGTGTGTGTTTGAGGAGGTGGGTGACATGCATTCATTCTATTATTTATGCTTGAATACCTGTGTTTTTTTGTCTTTGGTTTTGAAAGAAACAAAGACATTCCTTTACATCCGCAGTGTGTCAACAGAAGATAGAGAGCATCAGGTACCCACACACCTGTGAGGAGTGTTATTACAGGTATGTAATGACATGTTAGTGTGTGTGTGTGTGTGTGTGTGTGGGTGTGAGATAGAGAGTCAAAGTTAGAGCAGAGATATACTGAGACAGAGAGACAGACAGTGAGACATAGATGGACAGAGGCATAGAGAGAGAGAGAGAGAGAGAGAGAGAGAGAGAGAGAGAGAGAGAGAGAGAGAGAGAGAGAGAGAGAGAGGGTGAGGAAGAGAGTGGCAGAGAGAGAGAGAGAGAGAGAGAGAGAGAGAGGCATAGAGAGAGGCATAGAGAGAGAGAGAGAGAGCGAGAGAAAGAGAGAGCGAGAGAGAGAGGCATAGAGAGAGAGAGCGAGAGAGAGGCAGAGAGAGAGAGAGGCAGAGAGAGAGGCATAGAGAGAGAGAGGCAGAGGGAGAGAGAGGCAGAGAGAGAGAGAAAGAGAGGCAGAGAGAGAGGCAGAGGCATAGAGAGAGAGAGAGAGAGAGAGAGAGAGAGAGAGAGAGAGGCAGGGAGAGAGAGAGAGAGATCGAGAGGGAGAGAGAGAGATAGAGAGATAGAGAGGGAGCGGCAGAGAGACACACAGAGGGAGACAGAGACTGATTCAGGGACAGAGACAAACAGACAGAGATTATATCAATACTTACATAAGAGTTGAAGTATTCAGGGTCCATGTTCTCTTGTTTAGTTGTATTGCAGGTAAAGCTAAAACACAAAAACACAATCTGATGTTGATGCAAAAACATCAACACATGTGTATGTGTGTGTTTGACACACACACACACACACACACACATGGATATGTATACCTGTTGTACTTTCACACACATTAAACAAATATGCACACTGTTAAACACGCTTCCTTGACATATAATCGCTCCTTCGGGAGTACATCTTCATGAATCCATTCTCAGTGAAGCCTTCTATTTACTCAAGACTGTGTTTCCTCTCTAACAGTTGCTGTCTAAGTCCTACACAAACTACTTTACACAAACACCAACTTTAGGAGGTATTTTAACTTAAGGGACTGCTATTGTGAACCACCATACAATGAGCATTACTTTAACAGTAAACAGAAGAATTCATTTATGTTTTACCTGGAACTGCAACGGTGAACAGCTGGGGGGAGAGGTAACTACTGCCAGACAGTTACCAGACCCGCTATCTAAGCCCCACCCACAGGCCAACCCACCCACAGGACTGTCCGTCACGCCCAACTGACCAATCGGTGCTCCGGCTCCTTCTATAAAATAGTTGGAGGGCCAGGAAACTCAGATTGGAAGTTTGAAGAGAGGGAACCGGACGGTCCTGTTTGGCTTCCTATAGCCCATTGTTAAGATGGAAATGTGTGATTAAAAACAGATAACCTACAGGGATAATGTTGGTTGCACATTGTTTGTCCAAGAAAAACACAAAAAAACTTAATTAAGAAATAATTGGTTTCAGTGAAAACCAAGTTCATTGTTTGAACTTTTTTAAGTTCAAACAATGAAGTCACCTGAGCTTTTTCAGAGACCATTTTTCTTTTCAACCAAAAGGATGCATCCTGTTGGGAGAGATATATAAAATAAACATTACATCCTTTCATCAAAAAATAAAAGCACATAATGGAAGGTAGAGGAAGAGACCAACAAGAGAGCTAAAAATGGAGTGAGAGATACATAGTATGAGACGGACTAGGGGATGCTGTTTTAGCTTCAAGTGGTATTAGCGCCACCGAGTAAAATTTTCCTTACTACCAGTAAAATTCATTGAATTCCTAGTTGAATTTTGACAACATTATACATAAGAATATGTTACCGTTCTCTTAAATTGAAAATTATACTTTCTTTACAACAGTTTATTTCCTACAAGTAAGAATGTCCTTCTTTAAATTATACTATAACACATTCATGATATATGGAATAACATTTCATAAACTTGCTTTTAGGTTACTAATAATATTATGAGTAAAAACTATTACTCAGACTTGAATTGGAGGGACAAGATTTGAATTGCTTAAAGTGTTGTTCTTACTAGTAAGGATTAGTAGTAAAGGATTAGTATACTAGTAAGGATTCAAGTTACAATCAACTATTAAGAATCTAATCATTAGTAGTACAAGTTGAAACACATATATCCTCCTTAAACAAGAAACACAGAGAGAGAGAGAGACAGAGAGAGAGACAGAGAGAGAGAGAGAGAGACAGAGACAGAGAGAGAGAGACAGAGAGAGAGAGACAGAGACAGAGACAGAGAGACAGAGACAGAGACAGAGACAGAGAGACAGAGACACAGAGACAGAGACAGACAGAGGGACAGAGGGCGGGGCGAGAGAGAGAGACAGAGAGACAGAGAGAGAGAGACAGAGACAGAGACAGAGAGACAGAGACAGAGAGAGAGACAGACAGAGGGACAGAGGGCGGGGCGAGAGAGAGAGAGAGAGAGAGAAGGGTGTGGTTACTGCATTCAACAGGTTATAAATGAGGACCGACACACCCTGTTTGTTTTGCAATCCCATTCCCTCGATCAGAGAATGAAATGCCAGCCCTCCAGCGGTATGAACAGCGAACTTTGGCCCATATTTATCAATTCTCTTGTCTCTCGTATAGGGCTCTCCGTGAGCCCCCCCCCCCCGCCCCACTCAGCTCTGCCGGTGAAACATGAGGAGGTATGGGCTCTCCCTTTCTGTTGTCAGCCAAAACGAGGCAGAGAGCTGGGAATCTACCTCACAATTAAGGGTTGGAAAACGACGGAGGCTTCGAATATAGTATAATACATTCCATCATTGGATAGGACACATGAAATTTCAATATTTGTATTTACGTTTAGGCAGAATAAAAAAGCATTGCCTTTTTGGTACTTTGTCATTGCATTTATATTTAATAACGGTTTAATACATCTTGAGTAGAAATGTACAAAAAGTTAAAGACAATTTCAACTCGTCATTTCAACTTTAGTTGGAATGTTAGTGGGCGGGGAATAACATGACAACCAAGGACCATTGTCATTGGTTGGAATGCTATCAATTCCATTGATAACAGTCTGGGAGTGCTTCAAAGTGCTGTCATAAATGAAGTCACCGGAGAACAAGGAACATTCCTTCCGGATCCCTGGCCATGAATAGCCTTGTCCTGATATTGTTGACAAACTGTTCAAATTATGAAAAATCCCCCACTAACCGATAAATGTACAACATTCACCACCTCCATCAGTTAAGATACTTTAAGACATTTTTATTCCTTTTTTTCCGTAAAACCACACCCTCTTATATTACATTTTACACATATGTATATTTTATATTGTATGAAACAACAGTTTTAAACAATGACAAAACAAAGCGACAGACTTTTATATCCAAATTAATTAAACAGTTTATGAAAATACCTACAAGATCAGAAAACCCAGGAGAAGAGACCTTGCAAAATGTCTGAACTACAGTGGTCCTACTACAGTGCCTGTGACAAAATCGGGCATCAAAAGTCGTCCAAGACCAAATAAAAACGGACTATAAAAAATACTTTCATACGGCCTTCCACAGTATTTAAAGCTTCATTCATAGCCGTACCAATTTAGCTCTTGTTAAATACGTGAAGTATTAAAAACACAGGTTCACCCGGAGTTAAAGTACCTACAACTCTATTTGGTTCAACTGTGGAGGTCCCAAAGTTACGGGATTTGCATAGAACTCTTAGCAGAAAAATCCATTAACACCCAGATTCACTTTGGCCGTTGTCTAGTCTTTTACCGCCTTGTTAGTAAATATATTTATAATTTCTTTATATATGTGTATTTATACTTCCGTTGAGAAGATAGATAGAGTGAACCACAGGTACAAATAAGAGGAGCAGTGGAAATCTGTACAGCATACAAAAACACATCCACACAAAAATACACTTTTTCAAATCTACTTTTTGACCTTTGTCTAATTTGACCTGTTTTTCCATACGTTGGCAGTGGTGTGACCTGGAGCAGTGCGTTTTCTCTGTATGGTGGCGGCCAACGTCACTACAGTTCTGTTAAGGTTGAAGTTGAAGTACTTCAGAGCATGACACTTCCTCACAAACATCTCACTTCTTCGGATTACCCAGCAGGACTCCGTTTCCGACCTGAACAGCAGCTAGCTCAGTTCTCATTAAGATCTTCATAAAGTGATCTTCGTAGAGTGTCATCGCTACAGCTTGAGTAGAAGCAGTATCAATACATCGAAGCAGTAGTAAGTTGAAGGAATGACGTGGTGATGGAAGCGTTTTTATGAAGATGCAGAGGTAAAGCGATGTCCCGGTCTTCCCAACGGTCCCTTGTAGAGTCACACATGGATAGGCTGCTCACAGAGGACCGTTGATCCGGAATTCATTACATCATAGCGCAAGGCAATGGGGATGTTTCTCGAGAACGTCTGGGGAACGTTCCGGAACGATACCGTTTGGTCTGTACTGTTCAAATGGTTGGAGATTAGGGGATGGTGAATGGTGGCAGTTAAGATTGTTATAGCAACTTCAGCTGCCAATGCTGGCTGGCTCGCTCCTCGTTCTCTGGCAGTATCACCACATAGTCCTTGTCGTAAGACTTCCCACCTATAGGGAGACAGAGGGAGCGGGGTTACGTTAGTTTCACATCCTATAGGGAGACAAAGGGGGCGAGTTACGTTCGTTTTTTTCATCCTATAGGAAGACAGAGGGATTGGGTTATGTTAGTTTTTCCTCCTATGGGAAGACAGAGGGATGGGGTTATGTTAGTTTTTCCTCCTATGGGAAGACAGAGGGGTGGGGTTATGTTAGTTTTTCATCCTATAGGAAGACAAAGGTTATTGTTTTTACGTTTGCGGAATCATAAAAACAGTTCGGCCTCAAACAACAAGGGGACTTTTTAGAACTTTGTCGTCCAACAATATAAAGGCGGTAACCAAAACTGAGGTGCAATCATGTATAAGTAAAATCAGCCCCTAAGATGACCTTATCAAAAGAAATTTCTTACAAAAAATAGAGTAGGATAAATTATTTTCAAAACACTAAGCTAAGCTAAAGCTCGCTAAGCTAAAGGGGTCATTTTAAACATAAAGCTAGCTGCTCAGGAACCACAGTTACCTTTGACGTCCAGCACCATGTCGGGGAAGGTGAGGCTGGGGATGCGGCCCCTCATGGGGGCCGACCAGGTCTGCAGGGGCTGGCGGGTCTCCGTCCAGAGCACCACCTTGGAGCCCGGCTCCACCGAGCCCATCACCTGCAGACTCATGGTGGTCGCCACCTGGGGGGGGGGAAGAGGAGTAGGTCAGTATCACACGTGTACGGTTGGAAACCAGCTGTACAGGGTCTGGATTCTGGAATGTTCCGGTCGAGGGATTCAGAGCGCCCGTCTGTTGCTATTGGTTACAGACCGTGGGCCTTGGTCATGTATGACGTAGTTACCCCCCCCCCCCCCCCCCAACCAGCTAGCGTTTAGGACAAAGATGGAACCAGGATGGCTGCGAAACAAGAAGGTGAATAAGGCATTCTGTTTCTGGTCTCCTCCTCCTCCTCACCCCTACTCCTCTCCTCCCCCTTCTGCTCCTCCTCTCCTACATTTACATTTAGGGTATTGAGGCACTCTCCTTTCCTCCTCCTGCTCCTCCTCCTCCTAACCTCCCATCCTCCTCCTCCTCCTCTCCCTCCCTCCCCTACCTTGTTCTTGATGAAGCCGTCGTCGTAGAACCAGACGTCGCTGCCGTGCTCGGGCTCCTTGGAGACCACCACGCGGCCGGGCTTCATCTCCTCCAGGCCGCCGTGCAGACACAGGAAGCTGCCGTGCTCCTTGTTCTTCACGCGGAAGAACCGCCGCCGCTGAGGTCCCGAAAGATAAAAAGAAACAACAACAACAACTTGTCACTTATTGTTGAGGCTGCATGAGATTGGATTGTGTTGTTGTTGGGGGTATAACCAACCGCCGGGTGGATGGCTAGGCCAAAGATTGTTATCGTTTTTGTATAGAGTTTATATTAGGGCTGTCAAGCGATTAAAATATTTAATCGGGATTAATCGCATCATTGTCATAGTTAACTCACGATTTATCGCGATTAATCGCAAATCTTTTTTCTACGCTAAATATCCCT
>NC_082403.1:3762570-3820070 GCF_031168955.1 Gadus macrocephalus
CTCCTCCTTGCGTTGCTACGGTAACAGAACAGCGTCTCACCCTCCGCCCAGCGTGCGGCAGGACTTGGCCAGGACCTTGTCGGGGACGACCAGCTGGTTCAGGTTGAAGGTCTCCACGTTCCCGTTGAAGTTTGGCTGAGAGTACAGCAGCACCTGAGACAGAAACCATCAGTCATCTCTCTGTTCTGCCAGCACGGGGGTTAACTGGGCATTAAAGAAACATGTACTGCCCAACAGTGCCCCCACTGGTGGAGAACATGTATCGCCGAATGTGTGCGAGTGTCTTACCTCATTCCTAGGCTTTGAACCCTCAGATGGAGCCTAAAGCAACAGAACACATATATGAAAGAGATTAACATATTTCTGGATTATGGACGTATATATTGACGTTCATCTGAATGTGAAACCAAATCATCAGTGTCAGTGTGGGGCCTACAGAAGGACATATCCATGTAAGTGTCATCCGAAACTAGGCAATAGTGTGCTCTGTAACTAGGCAACAGTGTATACCATAACCAGGCAACAGTCTCAACCGTAACCAGGCAACAGCGTACTCAATAACTTTGCAAAAGTGTACTTCGTAACCAGGCAACGGTGTCATCCGTAACCAACTAACAGTGTCATCCGTAACCAAGCTACAGTGTCATCCGTAACCGGGCAACAGTGTCATCCGTAACCGGGCAACAGTGTCATCCGTAACCGGGCAACAGTGTACGCCGTAACCAGGTAACTGTGTATTCTGTAACCAGGCAACAGGGTTTGCCAGGAGTATCCAGGCGTGAGCGGTACTGACCAGTAGGATGGGCTGGATGGAGCAGATGATGTTGTCCTTGGACCCCCAGTCAGCGCTGTTGTTGTAGAAGCCTTTCTCCAGGATGTACTGGTTCCCCGAGAAGTCCACGTGGGAGTAGGCCACCCAGCTGGAGGAGAGGGGTAAAGGTTAAAGGTCATCGTTAAGGACAGAGGTTAAAGGTCATCACGAAGGCCGGAGGGCGGCTTGGCCTGGTATCCGAGGAGATAACGGGTGCTTTTGAACTCAGACATGGGACTTGGATTTCAGAACAGCTTTTTGACACAGAGGAATAAGCCTTACTTTCTGGTGCTTTCCATGCATTTAGGTTATTCTTGGACTCACTGATCACTGAATATGTCTAACACATCAGACAAACTAACAAACTGTTCAGCCATTCACTCGTCTATCAAACCTTTTCCTCAAAGGCAGCTCAGTGAATAGGGGTAAGCAGGTAGGGGTTAGGGTCTTGCTCAAGGTGGCCTACAGGGAGACTGTGGGCATAAGGAATGAAACCCAGAACCTCTTTGACAACAAAAACAATCTTCCTACACAGTATGGCTGAGCGATTAATCTAATGTTGATCACGATTTCGATTTTAGCGCCAAATGATCAAAGAATTAACATAATCGATTATTTTATTTTTTTTGCTATTTAATGTTTTATAGAAAGGGCAGAACAGCTGGATACATATCTGGATTTTATTTAAGATTGAAACATTTTTCTTTTTGACCATTTTGTGTATTTCTTTAAGGCGAAATTTCAAAGTTCTCAGTTACAACGTTTTTTTCGGGAGAGACATGCTGAATAAATACAACATGTTTTCAAACTCAAAAATAATCGTTTGAATATTCGTGATTTCAATATTGACCAAAATAATCGCGATTACTACACTGCCACATGTAAAGGAGAAACAAGGAAAGGACTAAACGTCTGGGAACCAGAAAGGGGGATCAGGCGGGCCGAGGGGAGGGTACTCACGCCCCGGACAGCACGCTGATGGAGCGGGTGGTGGTCTTGTACTGGAAGGTGGCTACGTCAGCGATGGCCTCCGTCACCTCAAAGCTGTTCTCCTCGTCCGCTTCCTCATTCTCGGGCTGCTCGAACATCACCAGCATGGGCTCGGTCAGGTCCTGGGGGGGGGCCGGGGGGGTCAGAGGTCAGAGGTCAGACACGCGCTGAACCGGGGTCACATGCCGAGAGAGGTGGACGATCAGTCTACTGTTGTAAATGACAAATGGACTGCGTTTATACCGCGCTTATCTAACCAGTGGTCCCCCAAAACGCTTTATTTCACAATAATTCCTAACATTCACCCATTCACACACACATTCACACACCGACGGCAGAGTCAACCGTGCAAGGCAACTGCCAGCTCGCCAGGAGCGGCCAGGGTGAGGCGTCCTGCTCTGGGACACCTAGACACTCGCAGGAGCCGGGCATCGAACTAGCAACCTTGCGGTTACCAGCCAACCCGCTCTACCTCCAGAGCTACTGCCGCCCTTAACCACTAGACCAGTGGTTCTCAAAGTTTTTCTCCTAGTGTACCTCCTCTAAGATATTTAGTCAGCCGAGTACCCCCTTCAACGGCATAAAACATTTGTGTGGGGGGAACAATTTATGAAATAAACATAAATAATGTATGTGTGTATAATTCGGCTGCGTTATCATGAACATTCAGTTCTATTGTCTAGCTTTCAGAATTTAAACTTGCTCGAGGTGAATAAAAAAAGGAAACAATTCTGTGTACCCCCTGTAGTTCAAACCCCTGTTTAAGGGGTGAATGAATCCCCACTATTAAGGGGATTCATTCCCCGCTGGCCCGACGCGCTGGGCCCATCAGCGGATGGAGGCCGTGGAGGTCGTACTCACCGCTCGGATGACCTTGACGGAGCGCATCTCTGCGTTGCAGCCCCCCCACACCCGCCAGTCCTGGTAGTCCCCCTCCTCCAGGAGGTACTGGTGGCCGCGGAACCCCTCCTTCTCGAACCCCACCCAGCTGGGGAGAGGGGGGCAGAGACACGACGGCTTAGGAAACAAACGCACCCTCGGCGCGGTCCTCATGGTGTCATTAGGACGGCAGTCACTGTGTTGATTAATGCTGTTTGTTAGTTATCGGCTTGAGTGAGTCGATCGCTTACGTTTCGTTTAAAATCGACCTCAACTGTTCTGATTGGTTGGGGGCAACCTATCACAAACAAGCATCAGGAACTCGGCCACTCACTGACCATGGTGGGCGTGTCCACCTACATCCTTACTGTCTGTACCGACAGCGATATATTTTTCAAATGTACTTATTGTAATTTGATCTGGATTAAAGCGTCTGCTTAATGCCCTCAATTCAATTTGAACGCAATACATCTGGGTCGACACTCCCACTTGTGATGTCACTAATGAACAGGAAAACGCAGATTTTCAAACGGCATGGAACAGCCAATCGCACACTCACCTGGTGGGATAATAGGACCCATTTAAGGTAGTTATTTAAAAAAAAAAAAGACTCACATTCCCCCCTGGACTTTGAGGGAGCCGGCGTTGTACATGAAGGCGGTCTGCTGGCTGTCCGTGCGCGTCATGAAGTTCTTCAAGGAGCCGTGGATGGTGCGGGATTTACCCGAGAAGTACGGCCTGTCGTAGAGAATGATCTGGAGACATGGAGGAGGGGGACATTCACGCTGGTGAGTCTAATGCATTTGATTTTAGACGACTCGTGATGGGCATCACAGTCTTACAGGCATAACAAGTTTTATGAAATTATTTTGAAGGGTGTGATGCACACATATTATTACTTATTGTTTAGTTGCGTATGGTTATTTTAGTTCTTACTCAAAAGGTGTAGCTAGCAGTGGTAGAATAGTAGAAGTATTACTAGTAACATTAGTTACAGTATTAATATTAGTATGAATTAGTGTTCCTAAGTGGGGATATTCTCACCTTTGGTTCGTCAATAGTTTCCACTCTTGGTTCACCCTGTCAGGAAATGAAAACAACTTGTTTATTCCTACAACCAAGGCCCTTATGAAAACCAGCACTACCACCATCATCATCATCACCTCTACGAACACCAACGGAACCCAATTCACACTTCTGCGGACCCCAAGATGCACCTATCACCTTACACTGTGTGTGTGTGTGTGTGTGTGTGTGTGTGTGTGTGCGTGTGCGCGTGTATGTTTGTGTGTAAGAGAGAGTGTGAGAGAAGGTGTGAGTGTGTGTGTGCACTGTGCAGGAGTAAGTGAGCGAGTGTGTGTGTCTGCCGCTCCTGAACGACAACGGACGGAGAGTGGCTTTGGGAAAAACGTCTAACCGACTACATAGTGAACGGTAAATATGACATGGGATTAGACGGAGGTCAGGGGGGCGGAGCCAGGCTTACTATCTTGAGCGGGTGCAGCGAGCCCACGTAGGGCTGTTCCACGCCCCAGGCCGCGGGGTTGCTGAACCCCCCCACCTCCAGCACCCGTGGTACGCCCTGGAAGAAGGGCTCCGCATACACCAGCCACCTGGAGAGAAGACACACACAGACTGTTCATATGATGCAGGCGTACCTAATACACACATATTACCGGCATAGATGATGGTAAATATTCATATTCTCATTCACTTCAGAAGCCTCAGGTCTCAAGTTATCTTCTGCCTTCTTATACATCTTTAATGATCGTTGAGGTTATATTTAATGTTTGAAAAATGATTGTGCTGATGAAAGGAGTTTATCTTAATCAGTTGTCTTTTTTTTTTCTATCCCTTGTCGCCTTATCTTACAAAGGCAATCAACCGCTAAGCTGGTTCACTGTCGTTGTGTCAACAGCGTTATTCCTATCTTTGATTAACTCATTAACTGCTGAGCTACTTTGCTAGGAGTCAGATAAGTGTGGAAAGCGTACTTTACAACTCCATAAACACTTTGTGCTCACCAAGAGACGTCATACACTGCGGACACAAAGTGACATATCTCAACTGGATTTAGTATCTACTCATCTAAGAGATTTTCTCCATGGCAGATTTTGTATACAGTTGTATTGAGGTCAGGATATTTTTTTTATCTCGTCAAAAATGACAGAAGTCCGGAACTCTGTGAAGCATTGCCAGATTGGGTCAGATTTCCAGCCCAATCTGGCAACCCTGGCTGCAGTACACTGCAGCCAGGGTTGCCAGATTGGGCTGGAAATCTGACCCAATCTGGCAATGCTGCTTCTGGACCTCATAGCTGGCGACGGGCATGTGAACAGTCCGACAACGTCAATGTCACTAAAGTATGTGTGTCACTAAAGTATGTGTGTCACTTTTAGTCACTAAACGTGACTAAAGGGGTCTAGCGTTGTCCCGCCCGGGGACTCACAAGCCCGCATTGATGATGATGGAGGTGGCCTTCACAGGGCAGCCGAAGATGCGGGCGTCCTCGGCCGTGTCCCGGAACGTCACCTTCTTCCCCTCGGCGTTCTCCTCCGGGAACAGGCTGATCTCCGGAACGCTGTAGTCCTGGAGGGGCGCAGAAATGAGAGCGTGGAGTTAGCGTGAACACGTTAACGATACTTTTATTATGGCAGATGGCTCCTTAAGGTGTTGAAGCAGCTTTGAGAGATAAACAATAAGAGTGTGCGTTAACCGACAGGGGCGGGTGGGAATACATGCTTTATTGTGAAAAATATCCAAACAATTTATTTTCTCTTTAGAGGTTTTAGTACCTCTTGCAATGCAAAACAGCAATTAATAATCCAATTTAATGATCACTTTAGCTACTCTGCACACTGTCAGGTTGACTATTGCTTGCAGAACTTTTTTTTTGTGTCGCGGGGAGGGGGGGGGGGGGGGGGATTCTGCAACTGATATATTGCAAGATTTATTCCAGTCAATACCTCCAGCAAACACTAGGGCGCACTACACTGCAACAGAAAATTCCCTCTCCATGGTTTGTTTTCATAGGACACCAAAAGTGAGGAGGAAAAACAGTGAAGAAATCCCCTCAGCTAGCTTTTGACATTATAACATTTATTTTACCAGTAGTAAAATGATGCAATACACAAATGCACCAAAGCCTTGAGGCCAATTCATGATAAAAATTACAAAATAACATGTGTAAAATACTTATTCATGTGGTTTGTAAGCTCTTAGATGTGGTTATTTGCAGTTTGTGTGCCTTATATGTGTGTATCCTATCACTGGTTTGTATACGTACACATTTTAATTAATAAACCTGAGAGTAAAACACTTCCAAGGGTGACGGCTACGTCAACGAAAAACGACGACAACCTATACGGTACTTTTTATTGTGAAGTTACCCTGACGCTTCTCCTCAGAGAGCCGATGATGAACTTCCTGGCTGGCGCGCCGTTCTGCTCGCCGTTTTGCTCTCCGTTAGCCTCGACCCCGTTCTGCTTGGCACTCTCAGGCTGCACCTCCTTCACCACCTCCTCCTCCTCAGGGCACACGAAGGGGCAGGTGAGCTCCAGGTCGCCCTCGTCTAGGGCCACCTTCTCCCCCTTGAAGTTGGGCTTCTCGTATATCACCCACCTGGGGAAGAGAGGCAGACAATCAGAGAGAGCGTAAGGAGAGGCAGCCAATCAGAGAGGGTGTTGGAGAATCAACCAATCGGAGAGAGTGTAGGAGAGGCAGCCAATCAGAAAAAGTTTAGGAGAAGCCGCCAATGAGAGAGTGGAGGTGAAGCAGCCAATCAGAGAGAGTGAGGAGTAGCAGCCAATCAGAGAGTGTGTAGGAGCAGCAGCCAATCAGAGGGAGTGTAGGAGAAACAGCAAATCAGAGAGAGTGTAGGAGAGGCAGCCTAATAAAGGTGAACTAATCAATACAATCAAATAAAATGTAACCTCGTCTCACAGCAGGAAACACAAAACACCTTGGTTTGACGAGATATTTCGCTGTTGGTCCCACTAACTGTTACGTATGGTATATTTTAATGTTCTGTGGGCTGCGGTTACAAGTGAATTTCTCATGTATGAGATGGAATGAGGTTCTCATCTATCCATCTATCTATCTAAAGGTCTGCGTCCCAGACAAACGGAGCGCTCCCGTGTGATTGGCACACCGTTCTACACTGAAGCTCTCTGTAAGACACGCAGGGGCCCTGTGGGGCCCGGGGCCAACATCTGCCACCGTTTGATCACACCACATTTGAATAGAGAAGACGGAAACCAGGCGACAAGCTGCAACAAGAAATAAAGGCCAGAGGGTTGGTGTCTTTGTCTGTCTGTCTGTGTTTTGTCTGTGTGTGTGTGTGTGTGTGTGTGTGTGTGTGTGTGTGTGTGTGTGTGTGTGTGTGTGTGTGTGTGTGTGTGTGTGTGTGTGTGTGTGTGTTTTGTCTGTGTGTGTGTGTGTGTGTGTGTGTCTGGGTCTGTGTCTATGTGTGTGTGTGTTGGTGTGTGTATGTTTTGTCTGTGTGTGTGTGTGTGTGTGTGCCTGTGTTTTGTGAGTCAGTGTGTGTCTGTGTTTGTCTATGTGTCTATGTGGGTGTGTATGTTGTCTTTGTGTGTGGTGTCTTTGTGAGCATGTGTGTCTTGTCATGGGTGCATGTGTGTTGTCTGTGTGCGTGTCTGTCTGTCTGTCTGTCTGTATGTGTGTATCTGTGTGCACATGTCTCACCGTTTGTTTCTGTTCCACCTCACTCAAAATATCTACTCATTCATATTCTGTTGTAATAACTTACTTTATTTAGCCTACATCTTGTTATCTTTATTTCATTCAAATAAATCTCCCTGAAGAAAGCTGAACTAAAGCGGTAAGTTTAAGAATGACCTCTTTCAGTTTCTTCAAATAGAAGAATGAATCATAATTTTGGGATCTACCTCTCAAATGTATCTCTGCTACTCTCTTTTAAATAATATTTAATTTCATACACTTCGGCGAAGTGTAGTTTCCCGATGTAAAACCCTATGCGTGGTAGATTTGCAGACGTATTATTTGCATATATTAGTCTGTGGTGCAGAAATTTAGGGCTTGGCACAGGGACAAACATCTGTCTATTATATCTCTAGATTTCACCCTCCGTTTCATCCCAATGGAAGACTCGTCAAAACAAAACTGACAGGTCCATTGATATGGCTAAACTGGTATTGGACAATGCAGCCTCAATAAAAGGCATTTTATTGAAGTGGTTAGCATGCTAAACTGTTAAGATGCAAGATTATTATAATTAATAAGCTAGCACGTCTTATCAACTGATTATTCAAAAATATGTGTTGGTCATGTGGTATAATAGAATAGAATTTAATAGAATAGAATAGCTATCAATCTACGCTATATTCCAGTAGGTGGAGCTTTTTCCTTTCGGCTGTGTCGAGTGAGAGATAGATTGAACAGCAGCATGTCCACACTCTACACACATTACAACACATGTCAGCGAACGCAGTGGAGGTATGCTTAAAAACTGAGGATATGAAAAATATCAGCCCTAACCACTTCATTACGATCATTATCATCATAATCCTCATGCTGATGGGATTAAATAAAAGGTGACTCAAACCAATATGTGTGAGTCCAGGGATTAGATTCTACGCTTTGTTTGACAAGCCGTTCAGAAGATGTTGCCGTGCACTCTCTGGCATGTTGCCGTGCACTCTCGGGCATGTTGCCATGCGCGGCTACGTGGGGTGCTAGTTCACGAGGCAGCGTGTGTGCAGGAATGTGAGTTGGGTGCACGGCATTGGTGGCTGATGCACAACGGTGTGTGTGTGTGTGTGTGTGTGTATGTGAGAGTGAGAGTGAGAGTGAGAGTGAGAGAGAGAGAGAGAGAGAGAGAGAGAGAGAGAGAGAGAGAGAGAGAGAGAGAGAGAGAGAGAGAGAGAGAGAGAGAGTGAGTGAGTGTGTGTGTGTGTGTGTGTACCGGATGAGTGTGCACGGGTGCTGGACGTGTGTGCATTGGCGTGCAGGGGATGGACAATTGTGCAAGTGCGTGCGTTTGAGTGAAACACGCGAGGGCGCTGAAATCCTTTTGTGTCAATAACCGAGGAGTTTGGCAGCATGTGGTCTATGATTGATGGGCTGATCCCAGATTACAGACCTGGGCTTGGATAAGTAATAAGTGTGGTGCGCTGTGAAGGGATGTTAAGGATGAACATGCAGATGAGGTTTGAGAGACGGGTGTGGATGGCAGAGGCTCTGTGGAGCAGGTTCCTCCACCTATTTCAGGACGTACTGTTCGAAATCTGTTCCAACCGCGATGCACGATCGAATGAATATGAAATATGAGCAAAAGAGGCAGACAGACAAGAGACCGAAAAACACAGTGAGACAGAGAAGGAGAAGAGAGATGCATACAGACAAGAGACCGAAGGAGGGAGGGAGGGAAAGAGAGAGAGAGAGAGAGAGAGAGAGAGAGAGAGAGAGAGAGAGAGAGAGAGAGAGAGAGAGAGAGAGAGAGAGAGAGAGAGAGAGAGAGAGAGAGAGAGAGAGAGAGAGAGAGAGAGAGAGAGAGAGAGAGAGAGAGAGAGAGAGAGACCGATAGAAAGGAGAGACCGATAGAAAGGAGAGAAGAGTGAAGGAGGAGAGAGGAGAGCGAGAGTGTGTGGTGTGGTGTGTGTCTCTCACCCTCCACGCACCACCCTGATAGAGATGGTCTCCTGCAGGTCCCAGGCGGTGGCGTCCACCACGTCACTGCGCACCTCGATCCTCTGACCGCACATACCCGGCTGGTCGTAGATGAAGATCTGTGCACACACACACACACACACACACACACATTGATACCAATACGTCATACAGTTACTCTGACATCTCCATTACATTAATATCATAACCATTGATATAACCAACACACAAAGATGTGTGTGGACATTAAAATCCCCATGCTTCCATCGCATGACCTAACATGCTCACTTATGTTCAGGAATACAAACAGAGTTAAGGGTTTTATCATTGTTTCAAGTTGAACACGCGTTCTTAGCCAAAGAGACAGAGAGAAACACGATCGTAAACCCATAAGAAAGACCATGACAACATTCATGAGATGTTGCCGCAGATGTGTTGTCGTCTGTAATTAGTCAATCCAACCAATCACGGACGAGTTTTCTCAAGCTCATTCCATACGGACAGTCAGCGCGACAGGGCGTAGACGCGTGTACGGGAACATGATGAAATAATCCATGATGCCGATGCTAAAATGATGTATGCGTTTAATATACGTTTAATGCGCAACCACGGTGCTTTCTTTCTTTCATGCAATTAATTTTTCTCGTTTATTGTACATTATCTCACATCTTGAGACAATGGGTGACCAAGGGTGCTTTGGGCTAAAAAAGTGATACATAGAGCTTAATATGTAATATGTAATACATATATGTGAACATACATACAGGAAGATGTTTTAACCATCCTCTGGCCCCATTGTGAATCCGTTTTTGGAAACCAGACTTGTTTTACTTGCAGACACCCCCTGTGTCTCAAATATCATGCAAATATCCCTCGTTGAAAACTAATACATCAATTATACACAATGGAAAGCCCGGCTTGGCAAGGTGACATGGGTGAAAAGGGAAGCCCGGGGTCACGAAGATAATTGTGAGAAAAAAAAGTGAAGGGATAGCATTTAGCAAACTAACGACGTTACTTTAGCTCTAGCTAGCTCTGTTATAATGACAAGAGTAAGAAGTTCACGTACATTGTTAAAGGTCAATGAGGACTGCTAGCAGTAGCACACATGCTAGTCAATGCTAAGCAAGCTGGCATTTAGCAAACCGGCGAGGAACAATGGGTTACCTCTGACAAGCTTATCGGCATCGCTAAAGATCAAGGATGACTGCTAGCTGGATGGTATGTGTTAGTGAGTTCACTGCCAAGCTAGCCCTCGACAAACCAGACGCTTTTGTTTGCAGTGTTGTAATCACAAGTTTAAGGGCAAAGATGAATAAGAGGTTAGCAGTATGGTGGGTTCTAGTTGAGAAGGCAGTTCGATGATGATCCCATGAGTCAGTGTTTGACCTATAAGGTCAAACACCGTGGGCGGCTTTTACGGTCATGGTGGCACCTCTTTCTTGTAAGCACTGCGATAAAATCAAAGAGCAGGGATGACATATCTAATGACGTCGATGACATTTTAAAGAAAAATAAAAAGAGAGAGAGTGAGAGAAGGAGGGAGATAATGAGAAAGAGAGAGCTCACTTTGGTATATCCAAATTCATCAATTTTTTTTCCTTCGAAATAGTAAATGCAAATTGTGCACGGCAATAATGAAGACCTTTGAACCATGTGAGCCAGAGCAGACTTCTGACAGATAGAAGAGTGTTTGATTGAGAGAGAGTACAACAGTGGGGACGGAATGTTCAATTACACCGCTGACATATAACATCCAAAGCGCGGGCGCTAGAGGGGGCAGGACGTACAACGCAATATTTGAATATAGCGTTCAAGAAGAGGGGGGGCGGGGGTCTACCGCCCAAACAGACCACAGACGGGAATTTTAATGTAAGCCCCGCCCACCCGATCTGCGCGCTGCGGTCCGTCCTCCGATGGATGCGTTGGGAGCGACTGGGCAGGCAGCAGCACGCTTGACATTTAGGGTAATAACACAGCCGGGCGAAGTTCACAAAAAACATAGAGTTATTCATGCACCTGACATTTGATGGCGGATCTTGGGCCCGACTCTTTCACAGGGTGAGACAAGATTTCATTAAAAGGTTAGGCAAGATGTGACAGGTTCCCGTCGAAAGGTTAAAGCGATTTCCGCGGAGGAGTTGGGACATTTTGGGGGAACGAGTGGGGCGAGACGAGCCGGTGTACACAGAATCAGAGGGACAACAAAGGGAAGCTCCCTGGTGTGGTGGGGGAGCGGTTTGTCTAAACCTTTGCTCTTCGTTCAAGAGCTCCGAGAGAACTGTGAGAAATGTGAGGAGCTAAGACAATGAGCATCATGCCGCGACATGAGGCCTCGTTTGTACAGATTCAAAGAGGGACAACGAACGTAAATCTAATGACACCAACTCTGCCAGGTACAATTGACATTGTTGGAGTCTTAATTTGTTACATTTAGATTTGGGGCATTTAGCAGACGCTTTTATCCAAAGTGACTTAAAATAAGTACATTTGTCAGAAGAAAGTTTTCTTATTGAGGGCATAATAATTATATACATATTTATATCGCTTTTTTTGTATTACCATCCAAGATAAACATTTATAAAAGCCTTCAAAGGTTAAATCTAATATGCCAGTTGCATAGAAACAAGCTAGCTAAACTGACTCATAGTCAATGCTAAATAAATGTGCGGTTTAAATTAACATTCATTAGAGTTAATTGTTTGAGTTTTTTCTTTTCCATCACAGACATTTTTACTAACTGACCTTTGATGTGTAAGAAGTGAATTGTAACATTCCTAATTTAGTGATCTTGCTTTTGTGGGACAGAGGAGATAAAGTGTGAGGACAGTATTCCTCGTAAAACAAACACAACCTGAACAAGCACATGGTTTCTGTTTGACGTTAATTCAGTGGAGAGTCGAACGTACCTTTCCTGGGCGAGGGTTGAGTTTTCCATGTTCCTTCTCCTTGGTAAGCTAGAAACGAAAAAACAAAAAAACAAAACAACATTTTAGATCATTCGAGTTAACAACATTTGGGAGTCATGATAATGTTCATACAGTAAAGCTATGGAAGTGCTTCATTCTTGATTCCCCAAGTCACACTATTTTATAATTATGTATATTTCTATGGCCACAATTCATAAACGACATCTTTCAAGAAGGCCAATATCACAAAGCAACACAAACGTTTCTCAATTCAACACACGGGTCTCACTTAACCCTTCCAAAGGCCAAGAGTGGCAAACCAGGGGTCCAGAAGAGTGTCAACAAATCAGGTATCAAGAAGAGTGTCAATGAATCAGGGATTGAGAAGTGTCAATGAATCAGGGATCAAGAAGAGTGTCAATGAATCAGGGATTCAGAGGAATGTCTTAATGTAACTTGACCACATGGGAACTTCACTAAATCAAGTGCATGATCCGAGGTATGTACACAGCGAGGGAAGTGGAGACCAGCATCCGTTTCACATCACGTCACCATGACCTCTGTCACTTCATCTTCTGAGGATCAAACCTCCTTTTGCCATCATGCAACCTTTGTTCTTTACAAGTATTTCTAGTTGTTTTAGTTCAGGGTTGTTTAAACTGGTTTCACCTCTTGTGAATTGGTACAACCTTGTACACCAGCTGGGTTTAGGCATCCGGCGTTTTGGTATGAGTGGATTTTTTGGAATTTCTACCTCGTCCATTACACCAGAAATGTAGACTAGAATAGCACATATTTTGTCTCGGTTGAGTGTGTCAATGTGTGAGGATTGTGTGCGTGTGCGTGTGTGAATGTGTGTGTGTGTGTTCTCAGGTATCATTTGGGCTCCATTGTCAAAGTGCTGTGGAAACTTGGCTACTGTTTGGATCACATTACATCTTCCAAACAAAGAATTCTTCAAAATAAAGGATTCTATAAATATAAATAAACTGACAATTTATATGATGAAGGTCGAAAATGAGCTTCCCCTCTTTGAAAGACCAGCAGCAATTTATTTATATTTCAATTCTGCTTTCTGTTCCTTTTCAAGGAAATGCTCTGTGGCCCTGTCATACCAACTAGCTGTCTTTTCCAGTGACCTGACCAGTGTCCTTTCAATGGCCAGTAGAGCTAGGCTGCTTAAACAGCCTTGGCCCATTGTGTTACGGGTGTAGGACTTGAGCCGCTTTAAACAGGAGAAGCTCCTTTCTACCTGCAGATCTAGCTCCAATTGTTGCCACTAATGAGAAGAGTTTGTAAAGCTGTCCAACTCCATGTCTATAGGGAACACCAAGAAATCACACAGCTTTCCCCTGTCACCCTGCAAGTCTGAATACAGGACTTGAAGTTCAGACCTCAGTCTCCCTGAATCAAAGCGATGGCCAACTACCAAAACGATATTCAACTCGAACAAGGAAATGTGCGAATTCGGATAAACTGAATCAAGGAATTGGTTGCAGTTTGTCTTTCAATTCATGCAGAAGCCCAGCGTCTAGGCCAGCCCACTCCTCCGTTCACCCCCAGAGACGCTGAGCATCCATGGGAGGGACATGAACGCAGCATTATCCAATGATAATGCTGCGTATATATACATATTATATGTATACACACACACACACACACACACACACACACACACACACACACACACACACACACACACACACACACACACACACACACACACACACACACACACACACACACACACACACACGTAAACATTTCCAGAATTATAGGATATCTGCTGAAAATTAGGGCTGTAACTATACACCAACTCACGATTCAGATTGTATCACGATTTTTGACCGACGGTTCAATACATCCCATGATTATTTTAAATTTAGAAAGCATTTTATTTAAACAACATTAATTAACTTAATGTAACATTTAATAACAAATAATTTGGAACAGTGAACCTATTTGAGCAGAAAGAATACTATTAAAGTATAGCAAAATGATTAAATAAATAACCAAGGTTGCATTTGGAGGATGTTCGCAGGTGGACAAAAAAAAAATCCTCAACTAGTTTTGTGGTTAAGGCTTACGTATTTTAAAATATTAATGTCAAATAAATAATAGTAATTTCAATAGTTTGGTAGCACTAATCAGCGTTCCCGCTAGAAAAAAACGGTGCCGTTCAAAGTGACCTGCATAGGTTTAGTTTTCCGGACATTTTGATGATATGCCGGTCAAATATCCTATTATCGCTTCTTATTAGTCTATGTAGCTTAAATAATGACATAATCAGGCCGTATAGAATGCAACATGTTTAATAGTCTAACCTTCAAATAGATGGGAAAAAACATGAACGCCTGATTCGCAATAACGAGGCATAGTGATAGTGTAGCGCATGTGTGTGCGCGAGAATGGCAGTGTGTGTGTGTGTGTGTGTGTGTGTGTGTGTGTGTGTGTGTGTGTGTG
This sequence comes from Gadus macrocephalus, assembly GCF_031168955.1. NCBI lineage: Eukaryota > Metazoa > Chordata > Actinopteri > Gadiformes > Gadidae > Gadus > Gadus macrocephalus. The sequence continues at coordinate 3,777,271 of NC_082403.1, forward strand.
TGTGTGTGTGTGGCCTCAGCGAGTGAGTGGACGAGCGAGGAGAGCGAGCGGTAGCGTGTGTCAGTCTAGTGAAGAAACAAACGAGTCCGGTTGTGTGTAAGAATAAAGTACCCATCCTGTCAATAATCGGTGGCAGCTTCATTCCGACCTATAAGCAGACCAACTGCCGGTCAATCCTCTGTAGCAACGGAGCGCTGTAGTCACAGCGAGGGCATCTCGTTGCAGACTTACGGCATCGATAAGAGGAGCGGTGTCAGCAGACTATTATTCAGACAGATTATTAGCAAATTCTGACAATTTGACTGGAGAGATACAATTTTGTCAGACATAATTTTTTCTATTACCGGACAACGGAAACCCTGGCACAAACAGCTCATATAATGTGTCTGGATCTGGACAGGAAGGATAATGGGAGTTATAAAGAGCATGTCGTGCTTCTGCCATCTCACACGAGAGGTTCGTGGCTCTGAGTACGCGATTTCGGTTTCGATACCCATATCGTTACAGCCCTAACGAAAATGTATAATAATGTGTAATAACTACCCAAGCGATGGATTATTATTTTTTTTAAACTTAAGACAATTTTAAGCTCAATTCAAACCTGTTTTTGAAAAGAGAAGGTTTCAGTTTTTCCTGTCAGTTAACACCGTCATAAAGTACAGTGTCAAGTGAAATGATCATCAGCAGCTTAACGTGTCATTTAGCGAGGTTTCATTCACCCCCTAGTCAGAGGCCCTAGTGACCCTTGTCACTAGGTTTCCATGTTAACCTTAGGAATGAGTAACCTGATGCAACCACTTAAAGGCAGTTGAATACCTAGATGTGTGATTCACTTCCAATTAGAAGCTTATTAAGATTTGAAGCTCAACACACACCCCCACACACACACACACACACACACACACACACACACACACACACACACACACACACACACACACACACACACACACACACACACACACACACACACACAAACACAAACTATGGTGAGGCCACATCCGCGTGTGCAACGCAAGATCACACGTTTGATCTATGTTAATGACAAGATAAGCCAAAGGAAGGAGGCTTTATTGGGGTAATAGGAATTGGACAAGGGAAGCTTTTTGGCATTTGCCAAATGTTAACAAGGGGAATATATTGTATGAGTCTGGGCATGAAAGGGATACAGAGGCCAATGCCACTGCAGCAGAGTGTTTCAGTCAGTGGGTAAGACCTGACTCGTTTAACATACGTTCTACTGTGAGTTCATCGTCAGTTCGGTTATTTTACATTTTTTTCAATCTGTTCGGTTTCTGTATTTGTATGACCTTTTGAACGGACATGAGAGCAGAGGGAGGGACGGAGGTGGGTTGGGAGACAGAGAGGGAACGACACGTAGCACGGGAGCACACAGGGCAGTAGGAAACCGGTGGCGTGTTGCCGACACGATGAGCCCACCGGCGGTCGCGATTTATGCTTTCATTGAATAGGAATCTTGTGCAAAAGCATCGCAGAAAAGCTCTGAAACAGCTAGCAGCCGTTAGCAGCGGCTTTTAGCAGCCAACAAAAGCTAGCAGCAACTTTTAGCAACTAGTAGCGGCTAGCAGCAGCTAGCAGCTAGCAGTGCTGCTAGCTGCTAGCTGCCTTTTGAGTGGTGGAGAGGTGTGGACCCACCATGAACTCATGAACTAGTTGATTATTCAACTAGCTCATTGAGGGAAATGTGATGGTTGAGTGGTTAATCTCCACAAGCGCACACAAAACCACAGAACACACACACACACACACACACACACACACACACACACACACACACACACACACACACACACACACACACACACACACACACACACACACACACAGCAAGCCAAAGGATTTCAGGGCGTCGTCTCAATAAAAACATATCATCCTAATTTAAAACCACCGCCGGGGGAGAAATGCGCTGCACAAGCACATTTCAAACACGTGCGCGGATGCGTGCACGTCGGAGAACCAACCTGGAGATTGATGGAGACTCCCAATCACCACCTTGATCTCCACCATAATCACATAATCCCCCCCCCGCCTCCCCCCTCCTCCTCCCTGCCGCTCCCCTGTCAACTCCATCTCGTCAAAGATGTCAGTCAGAATAACAAGTGGGGAATGTGAGGGTAAACACACACACACACACACACACACACGAGCACAGGGCGCGTCTCCTCCTAGGTCCTCAGCAGCACCAGGCAGATGGCAGAGGTGGGCGGGGGAGTCTTGAAACCGCCCCCCGGGAAGCCAAGAGACAAGATGGGTGCGGGTGCCCTGAAACCGCCCGGGAGGACAGTTGGAGAGAGACGGTGTTGTGATGAGATTCATCTGACGCGACTCCGGCTTCAGGCTGCCTCCTGGACCGTGAAAATGGCTGTTTGTTTTGCGCCTGCTCGACAGAGTGTGACAATTATGGGATGTGTAAGACCCGAGTTCCCATTAGATCCGTCAAAATTAGAGGGACATTAACATTAGCATTAACATTATCCTGATCCCCGTACTGTCGTGGGAACTGTTTTCCCCTTTACTAATTTAGACATTTCGTCACTATATTCAAAGAAATTCACAAGTTTTTCTTTTTATGTCATTAAGGAGCAGGTAACGTGATGGCCTCCTGCTCAAAATGGCCTACAGGTAGACTGTAGACATTTGGGTTTTAACCTAGAACCTCTTGGCTGGGGGTCAAACACCCCAGCCTCCTCTGAACCCCAAGTCCCCTTTATAGGAGTCCAACGTCCCCCTGTGTGTGGTCAACCTATACAGTACCAGGTCGTTCCTATCCTGGACATTGGACACTCATTACACTACACTCCCAGACCCCATGGTGGGATGCACTACCCAATACTCCGGTGGTATTTGTTGAAATCTTTAGCTAGCCCCTCATCCTGGATCTCTGACCAGGATGAGGCCATAAAAGCACACCGCAGTCGCCACCCGTTGTCTGTTACCACAGACAACCACCAGCTGCCCTCATAGACAATGGCAAACTTTGCCCTCTAGCACAGTATCAGCAGAGCCCTTTGAGACTGTCACTGGGATTAAGGCCTGTACAAATATCATGCGCTTGGTAAACATCACACATTGACTGTAACCAAATAAATTCCAGGAAGATTCTATTGCCTTTCATCACATGATGAGAGTGTGATCTGATATTCGATGCAGAAAATGTTTATTCCCAGGAAATTCATTTTCCACAGGCTTCGTTCCAAGCGGTTTCAGACGGTGGAGAATGCTTTGCCTGCTCTACATGTTGCCAACGCCGTTAGCCTGTTTGCTAATGCTGGGCCAACAAGGTTAGTGGTAAACAGCCTCTAGTCTAACTGTTCAAAGTCAATGAGGAACGACTACTTCCCATAAACCCTTCCACCTACAGGTCATGTTACCGCCGCGCCGCTGTCCGATGTCCAGTGTACCCAGCCGTGGGGTCACTGTCGGGGGCAGTAACACGAGATTGGCGCGGAGGTGTATGGAAGGTGGGTATCCACTTGCAGACAGGATATCCACTCTCTGGGGAGGGGATGGTCTGTTTCACTACATGCCTGTGTTTGAGGAACTCTTGACCAAACCTGTTTAAGAAACACACACGCGCGTTTGGTTCAAAGACAACAACAACTCCTGTTCACTGTGATGATAGGAAGATCGTTTTGTGGCTATGGGTGTCCCTAATACCGTCTGCTCCTAAATGACTCATGACCTGTATCTGTATTCACTGTCTAACCCCTACCTGCTCCTTAATGACATGCATCTGTATTCACTGTCAAACCCGAACCTGCTCCTTAACGACCTTTCCCTGAATTCACTTTCAAACCCCTACCTGGTCCTTGCTGACCTGTATCTAGATTAACTGTCTAACACCCACCTGCACCTCACCTTACTAACACACCTCTGAACTCACCTACTGTCAAGGATTCTTCAGGTTTCTTTGGATGAATGTGTCTGCTAAAAGGCAGAGTGGTAAATGGTAAATCTATAATTCGCCATGGCACTAATTAAGCTCATGTTGTGGATGTCTTTAGAGCTCAGCACATGTTGCTGCTGTAATTGCAGGTTTGGGAACAACACTATTTGTGCAGAAGCAGCTGCACATGTCTTGCTCCCTGCTCGATGAAGACTTTCCTCCGTTCCCCCATTAGCTGTCCAACATATCTACATGTATCAACACCTCAGCACTGTTAAGTGAATGCATTAACATGTTAGGGCAAAAGACTGGTGCGGACACGTTTTGCCAGCGCAGGAAAGAAATAATTACGAACTTCTGTATGTTCTCGGGTATATCTTAGAATCGTGTTCCATGGCCATTGGATGGTTTGAGTCCTGGGGGCACGCATGAGTTCGGAGGAAGCCGAGTTCATAAGTGTGTGTGCGTGTGCGTGCGTGTGCGTACGTGCGTGCGTGCACATAAATACTGTGCAGCCTTGGCTCAACTTCCAAAAATCATTTAGGGAGGTTGTCTCAGCGAGAGCGCTAACACGTGCTGGAATGTGCAAGCCACGCAGAACCACACACACACACACACCCACACGTACGGTCGCATGTGGTACACCGTGTGCCAAGACCCTTGAATTTAATAAAAGGGATTTAGGGATTATCAACGTGTGGACGAAGACACATGGCTACGTCAGGCATCTTTCGGTTCAAGTCGCTCCAAAATCCCTAGAAACGGTTATCTCCCGAGGTATCTAATGTATTATTCAATAATATATGATAACTCTGAACTCAGTCAAACCTTGTCTTTCTTATTTAAACTAGTGTATAATCGGCAAATAACTGCAAGGCGTTTCAGGGAAAGAAAGCACAGCCTGCAAGAACCTGCTAGCGGAACATCATGTTCTCCCTAACGTCTCGCAGCCGGGGCTCGATCTGGCAACCCGCAGATCAGCGAAGGCACCAGATACTACACAGGATATCCTCTCTCTCGACCCGTCAGGCGAGGGAGGGGACGCTCTGTCTCTCTACATGCCTGTGTTTGAGGTACTCTTGACCAAACCAGTCTTAGGCACACAAGTCCCCTAGAAAAAGAAAAAACTCAAAAAACTAAACTGTGATGGTAGTGAGAAAGATTGTGACTTCAAGGATTTCGAGCTAGAGGTGTCCCACTGAATCCCTGAAAGGCACTGGGTTTTGATCCCCAATGTCTGCAGCCCAACCTGTAAACACCTCAGGATTGAGGGGCAAACACTCTCAAACGCTGAGCCGAATAAACGCAGCCATTCGGACGGGCGGACATAGTGTGGATTCAGGCTGGAGGACACCTGTCACTCGGTCACAGGGAGGTGGCCCACAAACACCCAGTGTAGCGAGGGGCCCCAGATACTCACATATGCGTCGGGGAAGGCCCTGTACTTGGGGGCCGTCGGCTTCTCTGGCTCAGCGGGCTCGGGCACCTGGAAGTGGGACCCCGCCTGGACGTTGTTGAACAGCATTGACGAGGGCGGGTGCTGGCCCCCCATGCCCCCCTCGCTGCTGAAGCTCCTCTGCAGCTGGGGAGCCCCCGGGACCCCCGCGCCGGGCCCCATGCCACTGGCCCCGTGCCCCTGGCTGTACACGGAGAAGGGCATGTCTGCGGCGGTGGCGCTGAAGGAGGTGGCGGTCCGAGGGAAGTCCGGGAGTCCGGTGGGGCGCTGGGTGGAGTTCCCGGGCCCCGAGTTGGCGGCGGTCCCGTTGAAGTGCGGCCCCTGGCTGATGCGCGAGTACGCGTCTTCGGCCGCGCCGGTCAGCGACCCCGAGCCGGGGGCGGCGGTGGGGGTGGAGTTCAGGAGGAAGGCGAAGCGGTTGTAGGAGGACGGCGCGGCGGCGGCGTCCGAGCCGCCACCGTTGCCGCTCCCGAGACCCCCGAGGCCGCCAAAGACCCCGTTGCCCCGCGCCGGCTTGCTGACGCGGTCGTAGGAGGAGCTGCCGGTGTCGGGCAGCGAGCTGGCGCGGAACGGCGAGCGGGAGTCCGGGGGCGTGTCCACGGAGGGCGGGCGGTAGCCGGAGAACAGGACGCTGTGGTCCAGCCGCGAGTTGCCGGCGGGGAACTGCTGGAGGCCGTTGCCGTTGTGGGAGGAGGGGGACGGGGGAGGGTCCTCGGGGGACGTCCTCATGACGATGCTGTTGGAGGCGGACGCCCTCAGGGGCCGGCCGAGGCCCCACGTAGCGTTCTGCGGCGGTGCGTCCTTGGGGAGGAGGGGGATCAAGTTACTGTCACAACATGTGGATCAAGTCACTATTAAACATGCATCAAGTCACTCTTCAGCAGATATCAACTCACTATTAAACATCCATTGGGTCCCTTTTTACAATGTATCAAGTCACTATTAAACATATATCAAGTCACTATTAAACATATATCAAGTCACTATTAAACAGATATTAAGTCCCTGTTTACAATATATTAAGTCACTATAAAACATGTGTAAGTCCCTTTTAGCAATATATCAAGTCACTTTTAAACATAAACAAATCACTATTAAACTATTAAAAGTATCTACTATTAAAAGTATCAAGTCCCTAATAAACATATGTCAAGTTCCTTTTTACAACATATCAAATCAGTATTGAACATATCAAGTCACTTCAACCACATGCATCAACTCACTATTAAACATATATTAAGTCCCTACTGCAATGTATCGCGTCACTATTAAAGATGTATCAAGTCCCTTTTACAATATATGTCAAGCCACTATTACCACATATCAAGTCACAATTACAAGCTATGTGAAGTCAAGGCTACAATGGAGTCAGTATTTGAAGTCAGTGCTAGGATGTGCATCAAGTCTCTACTACAACATAGCTAAAGACACTACTGTAATGTCTCATCAAGTGAGTTAAGACAATATCAGTACCTGTACTGAATTTGCAAACAAACCAATAAATGTGTCATAAGTGAAAAAGACACTTGACAGCTTTCAGACCGGTCAACAGAGCAAACTATTACACTGTCAACAAAAAGATTCAACATGAATACATAATGTAGCAATTTCTATGTATCCAATAGCAACAACGCTTTTCCCTCCGTCTATTCCACTGGGCTGCACTCTCTACATTTCCTCCCTCTTTCATCTCTACTATCGTCCTGTAATCTGCTGTGGCCCCCGACCCCCCTGTCTGTGAGGGCCCTCGGGCCCCCTCCTCTCTGAAGGAATGTGGCTCGCTCTGCCCTACCTGCTGACTCTGCTTCATCAGGTCCAGCGGCGACCGGGAGCCGACGGGGTTACCCAGGCCCAGGTCCAGGGGCAGGCTGAAGCGGCCCGCCGGTGCGACGGAGGAGTCGGTGGCGTCGAAGGAGGAGGAGGCCGAGGTGACGGAGGGGGAGGTGGGACTCGGGGTGTCCTCCACGATGGGGGCCAGGGAGGAGTAGCCAAAGGGGGCCCCGCGCAGGCTCCTCTGCTTCTGGATCCCGGGGCCGGGCCCCATGCTCTTCAGGGTGTCCTTGAGCACCTCCATTTCGTAGGGGATGAGCGAGCCCTCGGCGGCGGCGGCGGGGGGCGCGGCCGGGGCGGCGGGCTCGGTGATCAGGTGCACGCGCGTGGCTGTAAAGACTCCGGTGTAAACCGACGAGGGGTCCTCGTCCGCCCGCGGGTGGCGTGTGCTGTCGTCGAGGGCGACGCCCGAGTTACATTCCGAGGAGGAGAGACGGTCGACTGCCAGGTGAGCCGTGTCCCGGTTCACCTTTATCTCCTCTGTCCGCGCCTCTGCCTCTCTGACAGGTGCAGCAGCAGGTTCTGGCTCCGCCCCTTCACGGCTCCACCTCCTTGATATCCCTGCTCCGCCTCCTCCTCCACCGCCTCCTCCTCCCACTGCTCCCCCTTCCGCTTCTTCAACCGCTTCCTCCGTCGACACACTTCTCAGAAAGAGAATCCTCTTGCCTTCGCTCCGCCAGTTGCCTGGGGAACCGTATGTCTGCAGGGGGTTGGTGGTGGAGGTGGAGGTGGAGGAGGAGGAGGAGGTGGAGACGGGGTCGGGGTCGGGGGCGGGGGGAAGATATCGTGTGTCGACCGATGCCTCGGGGAGAGAGTAGGAGGAGGAGGACGGCACAGAGGAGTCAGGTGAGTCTGGGAACAAGGTGGAGGAGCTGGTGGAGGAGGAGGCGGAGGTGGAGGCGGGCCTGTACTGGGACACCCCGTCGAAGTTGTTCCTCCACGGGTTGACCGAGACGGAGCTGGTGGCGGTGGTGGTGGTGGTGGTGGTGGTGTTGGCGGTGCCCTCCGGGTGGGGGTCTCCGTCTCCATCACCAGAGTAGCTCCCGTGTCGACTGACATAGCGGGACCCGCTGTAGGTGGAGCGCATGTCTGCTACGGGTGGGGTCGGCGGCAGGGGCTGGGGTGCTGGGTGGGGGTCAGGCCTGGGAGGTGACCCTGAGGTTTGGGTGGAGGAGGAGGGGGGGAGGTCCTGGAGATCAGGGGCCGGGCCTGAAGCTGGAGACCTGGGGGGTGGAGGGAGGGTGGAGGCAGATATGAGATGAACGTGTGGGAGGGGCATGCAGAGAGGTGGAGAGACAGAATGTATTTGCATTCTTGTGTTGTTTAAGTGCATTGTTATTTTTCCTTAGTTTGACGTAGAAAATGCGCAAGGTCAATGTTTATTTTCTGCGCCGATAATTATTTTTCAAAATTGAATTGAGGGAAGGACAGAGGGAGCAAGAGAATAAGATCAAGAAAGAAAGTTCTATAAAGAACCTTAAAGGGAAAGAGAGAGATAAAGTGAAATATACTGTGATAAAAGGAAAAAGAGAGAAAAAGTGATAGAGAGAGTGTGAGATGTGTGAGTGAGAGGAGGTGAACGACAGAGATAGAGACAACGAGAGAGAGAGAGCGAGTGTTTGATGGACGCAGGAGTTTATGATAGCCAGCGGAGCTGAGTATCTATTCAAACCTGCCTCTGGGTGTGGTGTTTGTCATGTAAAAAGATAACAAGGCAGGTGAGAGGACGTCTTGCATCACATAGGCCTAATAAATGTTCCAATCCTTCGCCATATTCAGGAGCTCGAGGCAGGGGCTGAACATAAAACTAAATGCGCACATGCAAATAAAACACCACAATTATTCTTCAACGGTTGAAACATTCCTCAGATTGTAGTTGACCTTTAACGCTCGGTTAAAGGTCAACTCAAATGAACTTAAGTGAAGACTGCAGCCCCAGTAATGCGACCCATCGAGATGTCAATCTAGTGTTTGCTTAAATAACAGCGACCATAATCCGACCGTGAATGCGGTACTACCAGTTCATAATGACAATGGGCCGGTTCTGCAGAAGACACACAGAATGGTGATTACCCCCGAAACAGCCGTCGCCGTCAAACATGGGCTACATAAACACTCCGACGCGGTGCTCCACGCTGCTGTTAGCAGTCAGACTCTGGCTTTGAATACCAGAAGTGCCGACAGAGTCTCTTTAAACATGTTGACCGCGTGATGGATGCAGAGTTATGCAGCAATGCAGTGCTCTCTGGTGACCCTCCCCCCCATAAGCCCGTGGGTGTGAGGCCCCTCACGCACGGCTGGCAGTATAAGTGACAGCACAGTATTAGTTAAGGTATATAGTAGTGTTGCTTCATATAAATACATGTATGCATTCAATACATGTGTCAAAAAAAGTATTGAAATTGCAAAGGGTAAATGAGCCGGAGAAGTATAGACCGCCTTTAAAGTCTTCTCTCGTTCTGAGATAATCAGTTGGTCAAGATGACCTCACCACAACACAATAAATGTTTTTGTTTTTCAGTTTATCACAGTGACTCAACTGCTACAAGTTACAATTAATCCGGAAATGTTAATCACCGCCAGTCGAATGGCGAACATCTTCTTTGAGTCTCGTCTTAAGAGGCGGTGGCATCAAAGACATAAAGGCGACTCGATCATTCACCGACTCAGGAATGACAATCCTCCCATTATGGCGCACGGAGCCGGGAGTTCAAGTCCGAGCACCAAGGCAGTGGCCTTGATCCCCAATGTCCTCAGACTACCGGCAGGCTTCCTTGAGCAATGCAGCTGGCCTCACCCCTACCTGCTCCTTGATGACCTGCATGCAAATTCACCAGGAGTCGCTTTGGGTGAATAAACGCCCTACAAAACGATATGGTCGAATTAACACCAATAGGTCCCCATTCGATTCAGAGTAGACCTTCTGCTGGTTTGCAGAGTGAAAGAAATGCTAAAATGACTCACACCTCATTACGGGCGGACACACAGCTCTAATTCAGCTCGTGTTTGAGTGTACATGAGGGATTGACACGCAAGGAATTTGTCTTGGCGGCCTGCGACACCATCAACCAAGAAACAAGAACAAGAGAAAAAAATGCCAGACGTTTGTATCACAAGAGAAGTTTACTTTAAACACAACAGCTCTTCGGAACACAAAAAGCTCCATTGTTGCGGTTGACCTTACGTCCCTTCCAGCAGTGCTCCTGTGGTCGGATACGCAGCCTTTATCTCGCCCAAACGCAGCTTCCCCATTCACCAGTTAGCTAAGCCAACCAAACCTCGCTAACCACCCACAGTAGTACAGGTAGTGGCCACAATAAGCTCAACCTGTATATTAACCATTTTGGCGTTCATCCAAGTTCACTACCTCAGCACCGTGCTACAATGTTCTCTTTTGTCACATAGCAGACGCTTTGTTCCAAACCAAAACTGCAATTATGATAATTACTATTCAAGAGACAGGTGTCGGAGTTGAAGCCCAGAACCTGCTATCGGAGAGGCAAACACCCTCCGACAGACACCTTCCCTGCCCCCAGAGAAAAAAATAAGGGTGCAGACATAGAAGAGATAGGACATGATCAGGGGCGGGAATCAAACTCGTAGGAGGGGCTCACCCCCCCCCTACAAGTGGCGAGCCCCTTCAGAAAAAACAAAACAAAAAAAACGCAAAACCATACATAGAGGGAGACCCCCACGGAAATAACTGCTCAGAGGCATGGCTGAAGGAAGAGGCCTCTGAAAGTATTTTTCTGTGACATGTGAGCTTGTCCGCCTGGTGAGTGATGGTTGATTAGTTACTCCTCCCCCCGTGGTTTCTGTCTTGCGGCAGGCAGCGGCAGTGAATGATGTTTGACCGGAAAAACAGTCTGACTAATCTCCTAAATGTGTCAATAGTGTGAAAAGAATAACATCTCATTATCTCACCTTTACAGACATTTAAATGTAGTTGTATTGGCTGTATAAATGATTAATTCATACATTATTCATCTTAGTTTGCAGCAGTAAACACCCCCCCCCCCCCCCCCCCCCCCACTGTAACTCTACTCTAGTAGCCAATGTAGCATATAGGGTACACAGGGTAACGCATACCACTCTGTTAAGACCGGACACAGGCCTAATACGACTGTAGAAAGAATAGACATGTTGTGAAAAGGGACGTTTTCTTTTTTATTATTATTCCAATGAGCGCTAGGAGTAGGCTACATATTGGTGTTGGTTACACAGACACCAATAGCTGAAATAAACTTTGATTTTGATATTCAGTTGAACCCAATCTACGCGAGAAACAGACTAATGGCTCATCACTTTGAATGGAAAGGAAAGGAAACTCTTGGTCCGCTCACTGTTCACTCTGACAGAGAACTGAAGTTAATTAAATATATGCTGCCCTCTTGTGGTAAAAAAGGGTAAAGACTCAATTCACTTGATTATAACTTGATGAACAAAGAGTACTACTGTTGAGTTTATATAAAAACTCAACAGAGAGCGAGAAAATTACAATTGCTGCAGTTCCTCACAAACACATATACATAAGGGAACTAAATTGATAATGGTAATGTAATGAATTGAATAATCCCAGCTCAGATTTTTTGTCACATACAAGCTGTCCGTTAGATGGCCTGTTACCTACAAATTAATGGACATAATTAAAGGCATGTGCATAATCACATGTATGATTCACTTCCAATTATAAGCTTATTACCATTTAAGCTCCCCCCCCCTCAACACACACACACACCCCTAGGGATTCTGTAAATATTTGGTGCATTTTTATATTTTGTTGGTTTAAACGTTTGGACTTGGATTCTGAAGGATCGTCATTATTTGGAACATAGAGATACTATTAGACTATTAGCAAATTCACTATAGCGCCCTCTGTAGGACAACCCCATTATTGATCTTATTTGTACTTCACAGTTAGTGGCTGACATTCTTTCTTAACAACAATTATATTATTACTATATAATATAGATTATATATGTATGATATATTTTTATATAGTATTTTGGAAGCAATGAATCTTGATTCCCACACACACACACACACACACACACACACACACACACACACACACACACACACACACACACACACACACACACACACACACACACACACACACACACACACACACACACACACGATATTCATCTGAATTCACTCTCGAAACCTTACCTACTCCTTAATGACCTGTCTCTGTGTTCAGAGTCCAACCCCTACCTGTTGCATAATTACCTGCTGCTTAAGTCATTGTCTAAACTTTACCTGCTCCTTCATGACCTCTATCTGTACTATTTAAACCACAGCTGGTCCTCAATGACCCGTCTCTGTAGTGTCCAACCTCTACCTGCTCCTTTATGACCTGCATATGTATTTCTAACCCCTACCTGCTCCTTCATGCCCTGTCTCTGAATTCACTGTCTAACACCTACCTGCTCATCATAACACATCTGTTTATTCAGTGTAATCCCAACATGTTCTCTAATCCATCTCTGTATTCATAGGCTGCATCTTCCTATACTTCACATGTATCCACTGTCTATCCCCTACATGTTCCTTATTGACCCGTCTCTGTACGTCACTGCAGACCAAATAGAAATCTGATTGACAAACGTCAACATGCGGCAGTTGGAAGGAAGCCTTTCTCCGGTTCCACAGAACAAACCAGAACAAATCAGAAGTCAATAAAGAAAGCAACATTCCTAGCATAGCAAACCTTAAAGGATTCAATTCACTAGAACACACACACACACTATGGAAACTTCTAGAGTAAGTGTTATGATATAGCCATTAAAAAAAACCTCCCACGATCATCCATGTAGTCACATGCACCCCCAGAAACCAAACACAGCCTTCTCCCCTATCAGCACACACACACACACACACACACACACACACACACACACACACACACACACACACACACACACACACACACACACACACACACACACACACACACACAGTCTGTAAAACGCTACATTGCACTCACTTTGGTCTGAGTAAATAGGTCACGCAGCACCCTACCTGCTTTGTTGCCACTTTGAATGGTTTGCGTCTGTGGTTCTCAGCCTCACCCGTCAGTCGCCCCACAGGCAAAAGCCTCTTATGTAAACTTGAAACGCCCTTACTTTCCCAGTCCGGCAATAAAACCCTCTAATCATGTTCCAACACCATGGCCCCATCCCCGCCCCCCCCCCCCCCCCCCCCACTCACCCCTGTGGTTCGCCGGTCCGTGCGGGGAAGGAGGGCAGGGGGACGCCGTTCTCGGTGGAAGCGTCGAGTCCTGACCCGCGGCTCGCCTCGTCTGCCTGGCTGACTGGCGTCTGCCTCGGTGCGTCGCTGGCAGCTCTGATGACATCAGCCACCGGAGACGCTGGCCTAGTTCCCTCTATCTGATCTGCCGTGACGCGCTCGCTGGCTTCTGACAGCTTGGCACCGCCGAAGATTAAGGAGGAGGAGGAGGAGGAGGAGGAGGGAGAGGGAGGGGGGAGGGAGGTGGAGGTAGTGGTGGTGGTGGTGGTGGTGGTGGTGGAGGCGTCAAGGTTCACGGTGTGTGGCGTGTCGTAGACGAGGGCGACGGGGGTCTTTGCGCCCTCTCTGTCAACAGGGTCGCCACGACAACCGATGGGCGATGACCTTTCTGACCCCCCCTCCTGCACGTCCGCCCTCCCCTCTACGGGGGACACGGCTGCCCCCCCGGCCTCCCCCGTCTCCCCCCGCTCGGCAGGGTCTGGGGTGCTCGCGTCGAGGCCTGCTGCGCTGACGCCGATGAACGTGTGCGCGTCCGGCTGGAGGTGTTCTGCGTTCGCCTCGGCCCTGCAGGCACCTCCGTGCGGCAGGTACTCTCTCCCCAGGGGATCCGGGACCCGGGAGGGGGTTTCGGGCGGCTCTCCAGTTACCGGGAGAATGAGCGGCATCAGGTTTTCCACTTCCACCCCCCCCTCCTCCTCCTCCTCCTCCACCTCCTCCTCCTCCTCCTCCTCCTCCTCCTCCTCCTCCACCTGGCTGCACACCTGAGAAAAGGGCAGGGCTGGCTCACATTCCATCAGCGTCTCCACCTGTCGGACCGGTAGGGCAGGGCCCGCCTCTGCCTCCGCCCTCGCCTCCACCTCCCCCTGTTCATCCGACCTCTCGCCCCACATGTCTAACCCTCTCCCCTGCTGCTCCCCTTCAGGAAGAGGAGGCGGAGGGGAGCAGACGGGAGGAGAGGGAGGAGGAGGAGGGGACTCTCTCCTGGCCGCCCCCTGCCGTTGCACGTCTGTGTTCCCCCGCTCAAGGCGCCTCCCCCACGTTTCAATCCGGTCGCTCGGGAGCGCCGCCATCCCGTCTCCCGACGCGCCGACCGTTCCCGGCGGGCCGTCGTCGGGACCGGGGGAGACCTGGGGGGTTTCGAACGGGTCTTCCCTCGCGGACCAGACGCCGCCGCCACCGTCTTCCGTCGCGGCGCCGGGGTCTTCGCTCTCCCCCAGGGTGGACACGTCGTCCAGTTCGCCGTCGGTGGCGTCGTCCTCCTCGGCGCTGAAGAACACGTCCATGGCGCTGCTCCCGTCGGACCCCACGCTGAGGAGCACCGGCTCGGGGGAGCAGACGTCCGGCTGCCCTCTGGCCCCCGCTGGGAAGGCCTCGTGTTCTTCTTCTTCTGCTGCTGCTGATGCTGCTTCCTCCTCCTCCTCCTCCTCCTCCTCCTCCTCCTCCTCCTCCTCTTCCCCCATTGTCTCTTGTTGATTTAAGGCGGCCATTGTTTCAGGCGGCGGAGAAGGAGAGGGTTCAGGACCAGTCGAGACGTTGTGACCGACTGTGACAAACTCTGGTCGTTTCGGGACAAGGGAGACCTGTGTGTGTGCGTCGGGCGTCCCCGGGGAACCAGGGCGATCGCTGCGGGGCGGGGCGGGCGGCTCCGTCGGAGACACTGGAGCCTCAGTGTTTGCGTCGGGGCCGAGCTCCTCGGGTTTCAGGGCTGAATAGCGAGCGCTCCCCTCCGACGGTGAGAGGCGACCGGGGCGGAGTGCCGAGTCCCGGCGGGCCGGTTCGGCGTCTGAATGGACAGTGGGGGGGGAGGTTGTCGTCTCCGTGTGGGACGGCCTCTCCAGCTGGGGATCGGGGCCGGGAGGCGTGGGATCCGTCCGGCGGTGGAGGCTCACAGGGAGGAGGGAATCGTACTGAAGGGTACCGAGGACGTGGTGGCAGTGCTCCGTTTCCGTAAGGGGGTCTTGGTAAGTGGTGGTCGCGCCCCTGTCATTGCCGTCGGTCGGAGCGCGGTCGGCTTCGTTGAGCCGGTCTGTGGTGGAGACCGGTGCTGTGGTGGAGAGCTGGTCTGTGTTGGGACCCGGATCGGTCCTTGAGACCGATTCTGTCGTGGAGACCGGGTCTGTCGTTAAGACCGGGTCTGTTGTAGAGGCTGGTTCTGTCGTGGAGACCGGGTCTGTCGTTAAGACCGGGTCTGTTGTAGGGACTGGTTCTGTCGTGGAGACCGGGTCGATCGTGGAGGCCGGTTTTGCCGATGGGGCCGAGACGTCGGGCACCGCATCGTGCACCACGTCGACGACCGGCGCTCTGTGCTCAGGAACACCCACCGGGACGGGGGGACTTCTAGGGAACCCCCCGTCGTCGTGGACGCGCGGCGGCGGGTCGAACCGCTCCCGGTAGAGGGCAGGAGGGGGAGACGGCGGCTGCGGGGGAGGGTCCTGCTCCACGACGTGATCGGAGGGCTCGCCCGTGTTTAGCATGGCGGAGAACACCTCGGTGGTGAAGCTCTGGGAGAAGACCGACTGGAACGTCTCCCCTGACAGCGGGGTGTCGCCGGCCGAGGGGCCGGCGAGGTCGCTGGATCCCTCGGGGAAACCTGGAACCGAGCCCTCGCCGTGGATCAGGGGGGAGCTCGCCTGGACCGGGTTTATCCGAGAGCGGTCGAGGAGGGCTTTGATTGCGTCGGCGTCCATCTTGAGGCCGGCCGTCGGCGGCAGCTCTGGCGTTGCGTGCGCGGAGTCCCGTGACGAGTGGCTGCCGGCGGGACGGACGACGGGGAGGACGGGGTTGATCTTGTGACTTTGGATCAGAACCACCGGGGAGAGGACAGGGTGGGTCGACCGCGAGAAGGCGAGGGGGGAGCACACCGGCGCTTGTGTCTCGGCGGGGGGGGGTCCCCCGGGGATCGCGGGGGGGCCGGCGACGGGGTCCTGGGAGAGCCGGGCCTGGTGCTTCCCGGGGTCGTGCCGCCGCTGGGAGGGGGCCGGGGGGGCCGGCGAGGACGGCGCCGTCAGCAGCAGCAGCTCGGGCATGGTGGCGAGGGGCACCTCGCCCAGCCCCCCGTTCACGTCGAAGGCGTCGGGGCTGTCCAGCAGGGTCTCCAGGGAGCGCAGGCGGCCGTGGCGGTCGTGGAGGGTGGGGGGGTCCATCCTGCTAAGGAAGTCCGCAGACGAGGAGCGCTGAGAGGCCAGGAGGCTGGGGGCCTTGAGGCTGGGGGCCTGGAGGCTGGGGGCCTTGAGGCTGGGGGCCTGGAGGCTGGGGGCCTTGAGGCTGGGGGCCAGGAGGCTGGGGGCCTTGAGGCTTGGGGCCTTGAGGCTGGGGGCCAGGAGGCTGGGGGCCTGGAGGCTGGGGGCCTTGAGGCTGGGGGCCTTGAGGCTGGGGGCCAGGAGGCTGGGGGCCTTGAGGCTTGGGGCCTTGAGGCTGGGGGCCAGGAGGCTGGGGGCCTGGAGGCTGGGGGCCTTGAGGCTGGGGGCCTTGAGGCTGGGGGCCTTGAGGCTGGGGGCCAGGAGGCTGGGGGCCTTGAGGCTGGGGGCCACTGGGGGCGGCGGCGGGATGTCGAAGGTGTCCGCCGTGTCCAGCTCCGGCTGAGACATGGCGAACGAGGCCCCCTGCCGTGAGGCCAGCTCCCATTGGCTGACGTCCAGGTGCTGCAAACGTACACAGAAACCAAACAGGCCGAAAAACTTTACTACAATCCCCACATGAATAAATGAATAAATAAGAGCTTCCTCACAAAGCAGTTAAGTACACTTATTGTATGTTGTATGTTGTACGCCCTGGCACTTAAAAATATTACTTAGCATTGCATTCTGTAGAAACTTATCCTAGCTACCTTTGTTGTAAACAGGGAATGGGTTAACCTAGTGATAGTAAGTGCTTGGCACTTGGTTTTATGAACAGCCTTAGTGTACCGACAGCGATATATTTTCGTTTCTATTTCTTCTGACAAGGTACTTATGTACGTCGCTTTGGATAAAAGCGTCAGCTAAGTGCTCTAAATGTAAATATAAAAGACGGGGGAGCAGAGTGTTTAAGTCCCAGCTTAGGCCCACAATTGTTAGGTTAACCCCTGTACAACAAAGATAGCAAGGACAAGTTATTATTTTAAGTGCAAGGACGTACAACACACAATAAGTGAGTGAGAAGGGTCTGTGGGGAGGTAAAGGGGAGGCTATGCAGAGTCTAGGTGAACTCTGTACAAGCGAGACTTGAGTCTTTTGCAGAAGCTGGCGAGCGACTCTGCGGTCCTGACAACGGCAGGGAGCTCGTTTCCACCACTGCGGCGCCAGAACAGAGAAGAGTTGTGACTTTGAGGATAGCCCTACCTCGCCACGCCCCGGGGTCCAGGGGCCGTGCAGTCCGATCACGCTCTTGGACATCTCCTCCCGGTCCTTGTCCCGCTTCTTCTTGCGGAGGGTGAAGCTGAAGGCTCCGGACTTCTTGGGCTTGTTCAGGTCCATATCGGAGTGGCTCAGGTCTTTGGCCTGGAGAGGAAGAGGAGGAGGAGGAGGAGGAGGAGGAGGAGGAGGAAAATGGGACTCATCACCTCTGGGAATTCGTTGGTTCACGTCGGAATACTTAAAGAACTTAAAGAGAATCAGCCACTGGAGACAGGAGATGGTACAGCAGAGAGATGGAATATTTTTTATCTATTTGTATCCTATTTCACGTTACATTTAAACCCAGCTTCCTAAGATTGCTTAACCTCACATAACCTCCTTCCCTTTACTCCCCTACCTCCTTTTTTATCTTCTAATAAATATATACGTTCTTATTAAATTATTGTATTTTGTGTTCACTCTGTAAAGCATCTTTGAGTACTTAGAAAAGCGCTATATAAATCAAATGTATTATTATGATTATTATTACTACTACATTTTGGTAGGTCCTATAAAACTAATTAACTGAAGTGCATTTTGTAATAACCTTGTATTGATTTCAAACAAATGTCCAGTGTAATAGATATAATAATGATCTCTTTATATAAGAGATATAAGAATGAATGCGTTAACTATGATTGAACATCATATTTTCATAATATGCATACGGTTTAATAGTTATTTGGAGTAGATTCACATCATCTTCTTTTAAATTGCTAATAGCAAGCAGGTTGTAGTTACAGATAATGAATATTTGTGTGATGGTTCATGAGGAAGAGGGAAGGTCACCCATCTTCATTCCATGACTCCACCCCAAAACACACACACACACACACGCACACACACTATGTAATGAGAGTGTCAGAGAATGTCATTAAAACGAATCCAAAACTCATTAAGGATTGGTGTTGTCCACTCTCCGACATTGTGAGTGGTTGCATCAGCTCTTTCACCAACAAAAGGCTGGAATAATATACAATTTATTTACTTGTCTGGACTTGTTCCCTCTTGTTATCCCAATTTATTCTTTGCAAAAATTGCTGCATAAATACAATGTCTTATTAATATTGAATTACCAACAGTAACAGAGTCTTGTTTAACGGCCACTTAATGAACTAGGGCAGTGTATTGGTAAGGGTGTTTGACTCAAGGACTAAGGGCTCTTGGGTCCAGACCCAATGTCCTCCTTCTACCTGTCGGCATCCCGGAGCAAGAGGCCCTGACTCCTAACTGCTCCTTGATGGATCTGAACTCCCAGCACCCAACTCTGGTATCAATGTAAACCCTGACTCGCATTCACAGCCGGGTCAAGCATGGAAACGCCTGCCAGCTCTTCGGGAGCAATCAGGGTGAGGTGTCTTGCTCAGGGACGCCTCGACACTCAGCTAGGAGGAGCCGGGGGTCGAACTAGCAACCTTCCGGCTGTCATTGAACCCGCTCTACCTCTTGAGCCCCTTTACATCTGGTAAATAGGGTTAATTACATTAACAATAAATCGAACCATAATTTAAGACTCATGAAAGAACGAGACAATAGGTTCCCCCGCAGTTATTGGCTCAGATCTTTTCTGCTTGAGGGCAGATAAGACGCCACGGAACATTCTGTCAGAGAGCCGAGATGCTGTTGTGTGTGGTTGGCATGTGTTTGCGTGTGTGTGGCTGTTTCGTTCAACCTTGGAGACAAAGGAGGATGGAAATTCTAAACATTGTCATCCATCCATCGTTCATCGTGGTGTTCCACCCATGATAACAAATATTTCCAAACATTCCTGCTTCAATGATACACTGATAAAATATGTAAAATAAATGACAGATCAAATAAGGAATTTGATCTCTACTCTCGATAGGCGTTGCCAAGCAAGTTGTATCCATGTCCAGTGCAGAGAGAATAAAATCATTTCATTCTTGCACAAGTTTGACTGACTGATTTAAGTAACGCAGTGCTGCGATGAGATATTCGCTGTGCTCTGGCGCCCCCTATTGGTCACATTTATGTACAGCGATCTGACTCCAGTAATAGAAAATATACTCTGATTCCAAGATATCGTGTATACGTTGCTAAAAGTGAACAGAAATTGTGTATATGACTGGTTACCTGTGCTTGGTGTAGATTGCAAAAGGTTTAGTAATCGTCTCTAGAATAGAAACGTAAAGACAATTACGTTTTACTGTTGCCATCTCTCTAACTTGTAATGCTAAAAACAAACTAAAATCTAAAAATATTTGTGCATGCCGTCATGTCTTTAAATATAGATATATCTAGTTTCACAATTCAAACAAGATCCTTAATCATGACTGGTTTCAACAGGAAATGTAACGATAATTCAAGAAATGTATAAAATGCTGAGATCATAGTCGTTTATAAAATGTGTATAATTATGTTTAACTTAATATACAGTTTGATATAAAGTCTATAAACATCGTAGAATTTTACTGGAGAGGCTTAGGGTGCCTGCCTGTCTGTCTGTATGTGTGTATTGTGACATATGCAGAGAGTGTCATTTTAAATAATCCAAAAATCAATCAGGATTAGTGTTGCGCATTCTCCGACAATGTGATGCAATGAGCTGTTGGTTCAGCCCTTTCAGCAACACAAGGCTGGAACAATATAAAATAGCTGTTCATGCAGCCTATGTCTACACTTGTTCCCTCTAGTTATCCTAAACTTCACAAACACATATCACATAAAAACCTTAAATACAAAGTCTAAAATACTGATAAATATTTAATTACCAATAATAATGGAGTCTTGTTTAACTACCACCAGGCAGTTTATTGATCAGGGTGTTTGACTCCAGGATGAAGGGGTCTGGAGTCCGTACCTACTGTCCTCAGTTTACCCTTCGGCATCCTAGAGCAAGATGCCCTCACCCCTACCTGCTCCATTCATCCACACACACGCCAATGTCGGCCGTTCAAGGCGACAGCCAGCTGGTCGGGAGCAGCGAGGGTTAGGCTTCTTGCTCAGGGACACCTCGACACTCAGCTAGGAGGAGCCGGGGATCGAACTAGCGCACTACCGCCTGAGACACTGCCACCCCTTTGCATCTGGTAAATGGGGTTAATTATAATATCATTCACTCTACATTTGATTTAAGATGCAAGAGTTATTAGCAAGAAAGACGAGATGGACCAAAGCACATTTGGTCCATTTTGAACCTCTTTTTGCGTTTACTTCAATTACTTCAATTCCCCCGCAGTTATTGGCTCAGGTCTCTCGTGCTTTAGGGCAGATAGACTCAACAGCACCTTCTATCAGAGAGCTGAGATGCTGTTCTTCCAAGTGTGTGTGTTGCTTGCATGTATCAAGTTTCATTATGTACATAAGATCCTCAATCATGACAGCTGTTCAACAGCAAATAAAAGAATAACTCAAGTAATGTAAAAAATGTAGAGATCGTTCTACTAGTTTTGAAAACGTGTCTAATTATGTGTAACTTAATACACAGTATGGTATCGAGTTGATGAACAAATGCTTTTATTGTCCTTAGGGCAGTAAAAGGTGAGGACGCCTATGACACACGCACACGTGGGCATTTGTGTTTGGGTGTGCGTGTTTAAATTAATACTCCCCATCTTATCCTATCTGACTAATTACTTTATGAATAAAGAAATTCAGGAGTCACTGATAATTAAATGGTTTATACCTAGACACGCACATTTTTGAATCATAAATAATTTATTGTTTCAACCTTTCTGAAAAGAGTGTAGTGCTGAGCCTATAACTGGATGTTTATTATTATTTTCATATTTTAATATTCTCTCGGAAAACGTAATGATTATCTAAAGCTTTAAATTATGTTTTATTACAAGACCTATAGTTGAGGGTGTGCCGAGTGTGAGGGAAGTGAGCGTCATGTGTTCATAGGAGCATTGGCATTGTGGATACTGCGCTTGAGACACTGTTGACTTCCCAGGTACCAGGAAGGCCACTCAGGCTCTGAACCCTCAGGGTCCTAAAGCCCTCCTAAGTAGATGAACCAAGAGGGGACACACACACACACACACACACACACACACACACACACACACACACACACACACACACACACACACACACACACACACACACACACACACACACACACACACACACACACACACACACACACACACACACAAAAGTGACGTCAGGAAGGTTGCAGCTGACCTTTGACCTCGGTGCAGTAGCGTACAAAGTTGAACTCTTGCTGGTGGATCTCGGACTCTCCAGGAAAACCTCATCGCCGTCTGGGAATAGCGAGCTCTCCGAGGACCTGAAGGAAGACAAGGGAGGAATGAGACACACCTTCGGATCAACGGTACCGGTACAAAGTCCTCCACAAACGTCAGCCCACGATGTATGCCCTCTTTCTTCCTAGGGTTAGGGTTAAAGTTAGGGTCATCGGAAGGTTGCTGGTTTGATCCCCGGCTACTCCTAGCTGAGCGTTGAGGCGTCCCTGAGCAAGACACCTCACCCTGACTGCTCCTGACGAGATGGCTGTCGTTTGCATGATTAACACGGCTGTGAATGCGAGTTATGGTGTACATTCATACCAGAGCTGGGTGCCGTGAGTTCAGATCCAGCATATTAGTGTAGGGTAGGTTATGACAGAGGGCTCCACTCTGACCTTTGACCCAGGAGGCACCGTGCTCCTAAACTGAACATTTCCGGGGCACAGTGCACAAAAGTTAGCCGGAGGCGGGTGGCGGGTGGAGGCGGGTGCCTGTAGAAGTTTTAAAATGATTGGATCTGCCCAGTGCCGCTCTGGATCTGCCATAACCAATCGCATAGCGTTTGGTCGTGACGTATGTCATGCGACGGGACCGGCTCCTTCACCACTAACGGAGCCAGCTGGAAAATCAAACTTTTCCCGAAACCCGGTGGGGAGAAGCGCCACAACATCATGGCCACCAACAAAACTCTGCAAAGCTTGTTCTTGCTCCGGCTTTAATTGATCGATTTTCGGCATCGATCCCACAACAGACCGAATAGCTTCTCTCGTATCCTTCTCCATTGTCCTTCCTCTGACTACAACTGAAACTGGCGCGCGACCTAGACGTCATCGTTCTCAGCCACTCCCTCTGTGCGCTGATTGGACCGCCAGAAATCTGGTTTACATGGAACGCATTGACATTAAGCAGACCCAGAGCTAGTACTGAAGTGAAATGAAAATTGAGCGGAAGTAGGTAGGTGGGCGATGCCAGGCTACACAAAAGTAGGGCCTTGACTAAATAAAATATGTGCACGAGTCAAAATAGAGGGATAAGAACAAGTTTATCAGACCCTTACAGTAAAGAACAGTTGGCTGCTGCCTTTTCCATTGAAAAATTAACAATAGACGGACCAAAAAAAAATAGGGTTTGGGAACGGAGACATATATTGGCAAGGGGGAATCATAACCATAGAAAAGTGGAAAAACAACTGCCCTTATATTTGTTTATCACCAGGGTTCTGTGATTGAACCTCCTTTGATCAATTCGTTATTTTTAATACAAAGAGAATTAGGTAACGCCATGTCTGTATGATAGATAGCTCAACCTTCGCCTACTTTGGCATAACACCTGCCACAGGTATGAGGTGTTAGTCAGTTTATAGGTGTTGTTGGCAAGTTAAGAGGTGTAACATTCAGTTTCTAGGTGGTCGATCGCATCACATGGACAACAAACGCTAGTCAGAATACTGAATATGAAAAAAAAAAATACAAATATATATATATATATAAATATAGCATTAGAAAAGTGTTTGCTGAATGACCAACAGCAGTGGAAATATTCTGGTATGTTTGAAAACAGAAACCCCCTGGTTCATACACGGCCTGACAGATCACGACCGTGACAACACTATACACCCGGCCTGGGGGTGTTTCACACTCTAAACTACTGCTTACACCAGTCTGCCCTGATATGGGGAAGGAAGGAAAACTCCCAGCACGCTTACCCTGGCCAGGACACACCGGGAACTCAAGGGGTGAGACAAAGAACTACAGAAACGCTAAATGACTGTGTTCCAAAACAACGCAACTCATCCACGGACCGTCGCACCTCAGAGCACACGGGGCCTGTTGTTTTGACTGAGTCACAGGGTTGACAAAGTCAAAACACGCGCTCCTTAAAGTCAACACAAACGGATGTTATTAGCAATCAACTGTCAAGACGAACCAGCTGCTCTTCACGCGGGAGTGGCGCGTGACTGCTGCTCCCCTCCCCCCCCCCCCCCCCCCCCCCCACCTGCTGGCAGCTTCTGCTTTGGCCCAGGTATCATGGACCGTAGAGATAGCCAAACAAGGAGATAGCCAAATGAGGAGAGGCCGCTTGTGTTTATAGTCCAAGTGTCCGTGTGCTGTGCTAACCATACCGCACAACCTCCCAACACAGCGCAACGAGCAAAACGGTTCAGGACAAATTAAATGGTTACACAATTCGTAATGTCCAATTCAACAATCAGCCCACAACCATAATGCATTGGCCAACAATAGCAGACATTCTTTAAAGTGCATCTATTGTATCAACTGGTGGAATGTTGATGAGCCATCACAGGCCATTTAGGAAAGCTGCCCAATAGTGACAGGTGAAAGTTGGCACCCAGATGTAGAGATAAATTAACCTTTGATAAGCAACAACACACCTAGCATAGTTGTAATGTCATAGACACAACCTCTGTCATGTCTGTCGGTCTGACACTCTGACACACACACACACACACACACACACACACACACACACACACACACACACACACACACACACACACACACACACACACACACACACACACACACACACACACACACCCTTATCTAGGGCGTTTTCCTGTCATCCTGAGAGACAGGTATTTTAAGCATGCAGTCAGTTGGTAGTAGGGAGGTTGCAAGGGTCTCTGAGACAAGTTGGGTCTTGGGCAGGTGTGTGTGTTGGCCGTGTTGGTCGTACTCGTGTGTGTGAAAATCCTTTACATTACACGTCTATACTATTTTCCAGTTTCCTTTTGTGTTAGTGATTTTATAGACATTATAACTGTGGTTTTAGGGAATGGGTTTCAAGGAATGAAAGCAAATTTGCAGCTAATAGTCTGTGCAACAGTGAGACAAAGCTCTAGCTGTTTATGGTCCTAGATCCCTGATCGTACTAAACAGGTCATCATAAACCCTGTGGTTTAACAAGAGATACATTTGAATCGTATATTTATATAGCGCTCAGTTAAAAAAAGCGACATATTTTGTGTGAGTGAAGAGGGACAGGAAATGGGGTTGGAGAAAAGAGGGGGAATCCATGCAGCTTAGGACAGCGGGTGGGAATCCAAGCTTTGGTTGCTTCACGGCGTGTTTGGCGCATGTGCAGTTGACGTCACACTGCGTCGGCGTGAAACACTTTTGTTGAACGCGCCATGTTTCGCGGCCTTTGCGCCGGTTACTTCTGTCTAACAAGATTCCGCCGATTCCCCGTCACTTCTAGTGAACACACTAGAAGGACTGAGCCAGCCAATCAATAATCATTCAGCCTTAGGACGGCAGCTACAGTATTAAATCAGCAGTGAAGCTCTGCCTGTAGTTCCCACATTTGGAGTAGGGATGGTTGTAAATGATAGAGAGCATCCACAATGTGAGTCAACACAGAAGCCCAGGTTTGACGGTAATGTTTTACACTCCTGCTGCTGAACTTTGACCAGTTATAGTCCGCCACGTCAAAACATAACGACATTTCCACCACATGAAACACTACTACTTTGACCCCTAAAATTAGCAAACATGTTTAGAATTAATTTTGATATGCGAGATAGAGAGTCAATACCACCCGAATAACCTCTCTGGCAGCAGGCGGACACTCTCAATTTGGACTATTGGTAATCAATAGCATCGCTACACCGTGGTGCAAAGGTATAGAGATGGTAATGGCCGCATAGAGTTGGAAAACTTTGATGGCAAACCAATATTTATACCCCATAATTTTAGCATAACCTACAATTGAACATGTTTACATTATTGTCTCGTTTTTATCAGGTCCTTTTCACTCAGTAAATAGTTTTCAATATTCGCATACACTAATGCAATTTATGCTAGTTTGCACTGGGCTGTGTTCCTTATGCATTTGATTGCATTGCACTTGCATATCATAAACGACAAAGTTGGCTCCAATTAAAAAACAGAGTCACCGTTGATTCCCACGAAAGCCAAGCGTAAGCAATTTTCCCTCGCGCCAGAAGTATTATGACAACCTTTGGTATGGGTCCCATAAATCTGTCCACATGCTGGAATCCGTTTGAGGGCCAGACGCCGCACAGGTCCTGAGGGCTGGGAGGGAGGGAGGAGATGGGGTCGTGAAGGTTAGCAAAAAGTCACGTGTGGACAGCAGCTGCTATCGTTAGGTTTCAAGTTAATTACTAAAAGATCAGATGTGTGGGTGCTTTGTCTGAAGAGAAAGCTACCACAGAGGGGTGGGAAAGTCGAGGGTATTCATTGGGGCTTTTGACTCACAGAGGAACAGGTTATTGGTTCGGGACCCCGATGTCCACACAGTCTACCCCTTCACTCTGTACACACGAAGCAGGCACATTCATCCAAAGTGACAGACAGTGAATTCAGATGCAGGCCATAAAGGAGCAAGTAGAGGTTTGGGTAACTTTCACAAGGATGCTTACAGCTTAGGCTGCGGACATTGAGGTTCAAACCCTCAACCGTTCGGCTGCGGGATAAACACCCAACCTCTATACATAAAGGGCCAAACAAATATATGTAAAGAGCACTTTCAGTACAGGTATTGACTCTGGAGGTGCATACAACCATATCATAATCTAACCCATAACTTCTGGAAAGAGGTTCAGATTGTGCCTGTCAATACATTCACCAATGTACCTCCCTCTCACACAATCAATTAATTTAGGTAATATGCTTACAATTCAACCATTACCATCAGTTTTGAATGAAACTGATGGTATCACCAGTTCACGCATTACGTACAAGAAATAACCAATCGCAACAGGTTACACAATTCACTGGCAAAGGCTACAGTCCACTAAAAGGCATCCTTGACTTCTAAAGGGCGACCTTTACTCCGATCGCCCTACGAAACGGTTTGCGAATGACTTTGAATTGGACTGAGAGAGCGGGAGTCATGAGTCAAATGTGTATGGAGAACAGGTTTTGTCGTCACTACACCTGTTCAGCAGCTCAGGTAAAAAGGTGATGTTGACATGATGGTTACAATGTGGCCACTCATAATCCCAACCCAACTCAGGGAAGTTGTTAGTCTGGCTATTGCCAGACTAGCTCAATCGTAGCTCAATCGTAGCTCAATCGTAGATTGCACGTTGGTCTGGGGAAGCTGCCGTCACTTTCTTCAGCACAAGAGGCGTGATCAACGGGCCTCGTTCAACTGACTCTGTACGCGATTGGCTGGTTGCCGTCGCTTCCCTGTCGTCATTGTGTTTTGTGTTAAACCAGCCAATATCGCGCCAAGGGAAAAGCTAGCTTGGTGATTGGCTCCCACAAAAAACTTATCGGAAGCATAAAGAAATGTATTGCTCTGCTCCAGACCCTTGTGCAGGGCGAGTTGCACCTTAATTGGGGACCAGTTTTATGAAAGGTCAAAAGGTCGCTCAGGAGACTAGTTTCTGTGTCAACGAGAGCAGAAGCCGGAGCACATCTGTAAAGAGCCTGAATATGTTCATTTACATTTCATTTTACATTAAGGTCATTTAGGAGACGCTTTTATCCAAACGACTTACAATAATTGAATTTAATATTTATTAAGACTTGAACGACCAGCTTCAACAACAGCTTCTACCCTTCAGCAATTAGACTCCTGAACTCCTGAAGATTTACAACTTTACTAATTTATTTATTTGGATTTATTCCCTCTCGCTATTAATCCCCTCTCTCCCCCCCCACCGGGGGGGGAGAGAGGGGATTAATAGCGAGAGGGATAGCGAGAGGTTACACAGGGGGTTACACAGGTTACACAAAAAATACCACCAATTTTGTTGTGCGGCAATTAAAATGTATATTCTATTCTATTTGTGAGATGAAGGAGGAACAAATTATCACTGTCGGTACAGCAAACCACGCCCTTTAGAGTGACATGGTAGCCAATTTTAAAAGGTTAAAGATAATGGCAAAAGTCTATGCTTTACGGCCAAATTATAATGCGAGGTGGGCGTAGGTGGTATCCACCTCTCCAGTAAGGTCACTACATGCCTGGGCGTGCGTTCACCTTTCATGCGACACCTTCTGCTAGGTTTAGGACTGTTTCTCTTGCAGGTATCATGAAGGGAACCACTGGCTGGAGAGCCACCTAGACAAGGCAGACGAATGACTTGGCTTTAAGATACAGAAATGGGGTGTGTACTCTTAAACCGACCTTCAGGAACTATCCCATAATGACCTTCAGGGACATTCTGATGATGGTTTTGAAAAGCACTACACCCACTCACATTTTGCATGCATTTTCCTCCAGTGAGGCGGAACACCAGCCGGAGAACAAGACGCATCTGGGAGCTCAGGTTTATTTGATCTCGGAGCTCGGAGCACTGGAATTTTAGCTCCAGAAATGATTGCTGCTACACGTTTTTTGTGCATTTGGCTGAATAAAGAACTTGATGTCTGGCCCCCCTCCCTCTCATACCCATTTCCAGCAGACTTGGCTGCTTGGTCGGACAAATGACAGCAGTGTATCTAATATGGGGGGCGGGGTTTGATGCCGCAACTGTACAGAGGAGCGCCCTACGGGAGAACCGTTCAGGCATTAATATTAACAACCAAGATGGCTTCCGCTGATGTCGCACGTGCCTTTGCTTTGGCTGGTCTATCCAATTGCGTCCAGAGGTATTTTGTGTCTGCGTATGTTGCCAATACTCTTTGGAAATTCCAAAATGAACTGAGAGTCTAGTCTTGCTCAGGCTCGCAAATATCACTCAGATATAGAAGAAGTTTAATAAAGCGTTACAAAACAAATAAAGCAAAAAAAACGGCTGACCTAAATAAGACATTTCCCTGTGTTCATTGGCACCCCGTTACCCAAATAGTCCTTGATGTGACGCTCCAACAACAATACAAATCACTATTGGAGCAAGTATATAATTTGTAGCTCAGGATCTCTTAGCTCAAGCTTTCCTAGCACAAGCTAAGAAAACAACAACTGGACAGAGTTCAGAGCAGCTCTGGGAATCAGATCACAAAAAAATTGGATCATTGTTGTTGATCGTTATCAATAGCCAGGGGCATAGTTGGAGTCGGTACATGCTAAGAAAAGTTTGCCACAATCTAAATTCAACCGACCTGCTAAAAACAACAAAGTGCACACAGGTCCACTGACGAACAATTCTGTACGCAACGATGAACGGGCCTAAATCCTCAAGTGGCCAACTTGGTTTGCTCATTGCCACCTTAATGAACCAGCATTTTAAGGATAAAGAGACATTCAGGACAAGTGACTAGAAGTTATCCAGATCACATCCAGTCACGTAAGCCTGTGAAAATCATGGATATGCTGAAAGCTCATACTTATACTACAGCAGTTCCCAAGGCTGACACATGGAAGTTCAATGAGAGTTTTGCTTCAAGTGTAACAAGCCAGTGCTTGTATCAATATGGAACTTTAACAAGACACAATAATTCCATATCTTTTGGAATCTGCGCACATAATGTTCTTTCTATCAGGTTTCTCTCCGAATACTCTAAGTTCAAGAGACAAGTATCGTAAGAGATATGAATAAGCAACTGAATGAAATGCTAAATATGTGCACAAATATGTTTCTGGCTGGCACATCTCTGACACAACTACTGACAGCTCCTCAGGCCTTCAAGGTAGTACTACTACTGTGTGTTATGTTAGAAGATTCCAGTTGTCTGTGGTTAATATGGACTGCAGTACACCCAAGGAGATTCTGCCCTTTACAGGCCAGTGGTGTCCAATCTGTGGGTCGCGACCCATAAGTGGGTCTCAGCAGGGCCCAAACTAGGTCGGAGGATGGCCACAAAAGACATTAAAGAAATTATATACTTTTTCTAAAATGTACATGCCCTGTCTGTTTCATCTCCTCAATAGTATGTTTGAAGACTGAAGAGGGGGATACTGCATTGGGGAACATTATAAATGTTGATTTTAAAACTTTTTCGACATGGTTACGAGAATGAATTGAATATTTATATGCACTAAATGTTGTTTTGGTCGAAGGCACATAAACAGCTCGAAACATAGGTATCATTATAAGGAGAGAGGCGCAAAGAAGTTTGTATTCAAAGTCCAATATATTGTAACAAAAACAAAAATCTTTTGTCAAATCAAACTACGGCCGTCATGCTGTTACAATCCACGTCCAGGCTTTCTCTTCAAACTACAACATACATCTCCATGGGAACATGAGTCACGCCACGTGTGATGAGACTCTAACAAAACATGGATATAAACCAAAAAGACATCCCACTACATTACAGTAGATGGGATGACACCGTTACCCATGTTATCATGCCCTTGGCAACCCCCACACGACGCCAGGAGCCAACCAGAGAGGGTCTGACTACCATTTCCCCATCACATGACCTCAGGAGCTGCCAGACTTTTTAAGCACACCGGATCTATAATCCTTATGTCAACACAAACCACAAACACGCCACACACGCCACTGCATACTACAAGGCGACGGTTGTTTAGCTTAGTGTGTTCAGTACCAGCTATAACCGTATGCTTTTAATGCTCAAACAAATAGGCTATCCATCATGCTTTGCAGGAAATGTTGTTGGTGGGGGGACAATGGTGAGAATTTAGTGAAAGTCTGTTAATATGATCAACTCCATCGTTCAGCATAACATTGCAATAGAATCACGCGATTATTTCAAGACAGGGACAACCCACTTCATAAATAGACCGTTTAACAGTTTGTGTAACCGTTGGGGTGACACCTCTTTTTCTTGTGTTTAGGACGCCAAAATCCACATGTTGTAGGCCTACACCATATTTGTGTCCATTGAAACTTGGTGATATGTACATTCATTGTTAATGTTCCACTGTGTCTTGGCTTGCATTGCAACAGGGGTTACAGCTGTTTCAGAATGAATGAATGGGGCCAACGGGGGAGGAAGACAGAAAACAGTTGCATCCCTCAAGCCAATTCAATGTAATTTAATGAATATACATAATTAGACTTTGTTCATTTGTGTTTGTCCATACTGCCACGGGAATGTTGTAATATCATCAATCAATATCCTTTGGTCTTTGAACATTGGAGAGAAATGAGTGCACACATCTGTTTCCATTTTTATGCGTTCATAATCATAAATAATCATAAATAAAATGTTAGTCCTGCAATTTGCGGTTTATGCGTCAATAAGTTACAGATAAAACGACTCTTAACTGTCTAGCTGTAGATAAAACACCAGACACATCCGGCATCACATCGCCTCGCTCGGTGACGTTTGCATCGCCTTAACGCTACATCATTTAAAAGTATGCATAGTAGCCTACCTGGCATCCGCCGTCTTATCCAGAGCCGCGTTACTCCTGGACTTAAGACTGAATTTAAACAGTTTGAACTTTTTCTTCTCCCCTCCATTGCTCTTCTCTTCTTTCTCCACCGGTTCCTTGTGGTGGGCTTCACTCCTGGAGAACACACCTTTCAATGACTTCTTGGTTGAAGATTTTTTGGCCATAATACCAGCCTAGCAAAACAAATTACTAAAATAAAACAAAACGGTCAAGAGTCCACCGAGGCGACTATGCACACAGCAGAGCTTTCTGCTTTCTCTCGCCGGGGGTTAGATCCATACAGGGGCGACGCGCACGCTCGATGGAGGGCTGTTGATACCTGTTGACAGGTGTTTGGAGTTTCTTTCGCCGCTACATTCTCTGCGCGTCACGCACGGCATTACGCACAGCCTCACGCACGGCATTACGCACAGCCTCACGCATGGCATCACGCACGCACAGCGCCACACAGGTGTGGCAAAACAATGAAAACGACACGCCCACCGGTTCTCGTCCCGATCGGAGGCGGAGAGGATTATGTAGTGTAACGTTATCCCGGTCTACCTTGAGTCAAGTTCCGGTTTCATATGAAGGGCCAGTTGTAAGTCCCCTGGCGGGAAGAACAAGAACATGGCAAGAATAGAAGCGAACAAAGGAGGATAAATATGGACTTTTGAAGACAAATTTTTGCAAAGAATTAAAATTAATATCAAAAATAGGTAACGAGTATGAGTATGATGATACCTCAAACGAAAGACTATCCCTCTCTCTCCCAAGTCAAACCATGATGGATACTCGGATATCCCGCCCCTTCTCTCTCTCTCGTCATACCGCTCCTATGGACCATACTTTTTTATGACTTTATGCAGTGATATTGGTGTTATATACATATTAAGTCATTTAATCAGAACACATACACTCAAAGTACAATATAAACTAACGCATAGGAAAATACCTTGCCACTATCGCGAATCCAAATAACGTGTGGCCCCGCGATAAGAAATCGAGGTCACCTTCTCTTATCTCGACCAAAACAACTCATAATAGTGTGACTGGAAATAATAATGTGTGTCATTTTTTTTTGTGGACCCGTTATCTTATCAAAAATAATTAATAATAGGCCTACTTAATCATAAAGACACTAAAATTACACATCCTTCTTAATTCAATCATCTTGATGAAATAATATCCAGTGAAACAAGGAGGTAATCTACCAATCCGACGCAAGAGGGCGCCAAACTACAGCAGTTGCAACTGCAGAGAAAGAGTTACAGATTGCAGGCTATTAGCCTTCAGTCACGTTTATACAAGGTACGGTTCGTGGTAGGCAATGTATGCATTTCTGATCGATCGTAGCTCAGTTTAGCTCCAATTATTTTATTTAGAGATCGGGAAATTTACTATACAATCTCTTTAAATTGCCTTCTATTTTTCAGTTTAAACCATCTCAGCTCAGTAGGAATAGTTTGTCTTGTTAAGTTTGGCTGTCATACTGGATTGGACATGCATTCAGTAGCCTAGGCTGACTGAACACACGGATGTTGATCATAAACAGTTGACCAGTAAGCTAGTGCTATCTAAGATTGCATCAAGCATGCTACACAAACACTCCTTAATTCAAGTTTATTACCTATGTGGTGCCAGTTGCCAAATGGAGAAAAGTACCTGTTTACATTCTTAAATGTACCACTCTAATCTATAAATAATCAATTCAAGTTTATTATTTAACATCGGACATTGCCAAAAGCAAATATTTTCATCAATTAATTTAGGATATTCGACATAATTTCACTTATTTCCTTCAGGGAACTGAATGCAGGTATATTTTATTAGGGGTCATTTTTGCCGTCTTCTTGAGTAAAGAAGTGAGGAAGGCCTTCAAGTGTTTCCAAAGATGTTGACCACGTGAGTCATCGTTCACATTTAAACCGAGTGGCATCCAGGAATTGCTAATCTTAAGGTTTTATAATGGATACCTCAATGTGTTCTGTAAGTATGTCATTAGTTTGCGGTTAAATGAGTCAGGTGTTTGGGAGGGCTGGTGGAGGAAACAAATCAGACTCAATGTCTGCTGATTTACGACCCTTCTTATCGAGCCAACGAATGACCAACAGAGCAACAGCCAGTCCACTGACTAGTGGATCAACCGACCAACCAGCAAGGCAAACGACCCAACTAACCTCCCGCCCAGCCAACCAAACAAAGAGGAAGTTCAAGTTCGAGGAATGGCAGGCCACTCACGCGAGAAATATCACTACGTTTTGGTCACAGGTGGGCCTACCGAACCGTAGGCGAAAATGGTGTCAAATCACCTTTAACAGAGTGATGAACCGAAAGAACACGCTTGCTGAAACGAAGACGCCACGTTTCCCGGACCTCAACCGACGTATTTCTTCTTCTGCTGTCCCCGATCAGAACTGTAGTCGCCTGCTCAGCCCTTTTTCGCTGACGAACGTATCACTTCCTACATTTTCTAGGAAAAGACGATGAGCCAGAAGAAGTAGTCCGTCTAGGGGCCAGGCTCCCCACACGGGGCTTTCTATTACCCGCCGGTTACCAGAAGTGGGAGGAGGGGATGAGGTTGTGGAAGGGTTCTCTCAACTAAACCCTTGTTCGGTGTGACCGAAACTCATATCTCCGTCGTGGCGCAAGACCGAAGAGTTAGCTCTGAGGGAGCTGAGACCCACACGCAGGGCCGACGGACTGCGGGGGAAAGTGAGACAGTTGTGGGGGGGCCCAAGGCAGAGGGGGGGCCCATGGCAAAAAATAATAATAATAATAATAAAAATAATAATAATTATCTACCATTATCTACCGGCCACTTCTCCCCCCTCCCCTCCTTTTTTTCCATGTGTGTATAACTACATACTATAGTTACTACTAGCCTACAGTATGTACATCTATATATAAGAGAGAGAGAGAGAGAGAGAGAGAGAGAGAGAGAGAGAGAGAGAGAGAGAGAGAGAGAGAGAGAAGGAAAGAGAGAAGGGAAGAGAGAGAGAGAGGGAAACAGAGAAGGAAAGGGAGAAAGAAGGAAAGAGAAAGAGTGAGATATGGAGATAGAGAGAGACATTGTAAGATATATCTTTTGTGCTATTGTAATTTTTAGCACAAGATCAATGTATTTTTCATAAGTGTAATACCTGGCTGTGTAGGCAAACGCAACATGTTTCCAGAGAAAGACGCAAACATCAAATGTAGAGAATGAAAATATTTTTAATTTACTGCTACATATCGTCAATATAAAAGTATCATCAAAATAGTCTCTCGCATATAAATTATCAGCATCTGAATCCAAAAAATAATCGAAATACACAAACATGCTGTACAAATATAACATAACAAAATAAACTATCTACATGAAGGAACAAATGCACTGCCCACCAGTAGTGGAATATGAATAACACTTGGTCTGAGTGTGTCATATACAGCAGTTAAATTCTGAAGATGTGGAATGGAAAGGATATTTGGGTTTGGCTTCAAGTAGGTTCAGCATTTGGATAAGCATGATGGTTACATAATATCAATGGGTCATAGAGAGACTAGTAGACTTTAAAACAACACTCATAGTAAATCACAGTTTGTCTTCAAGACAAATTGTATTCAGTTGGTATAGTATAGAGTGTTAAAGGCTGAGATAAACTGTAATTGATATGATTATTGATTATTGTTCTTCTTGCAGGTTTTGCAGACTTTGGTTAATGGTGTTCAGTAAATATTGGATCCAGTTCACGCTAGTCTTGTGCCGTGTTTTCTTTGACTTAGGGACTTTAGGGTTTATTTTTAATTAATATTATTTCGTTTTTGGCAATTGCATACATAGGTGTATGGTTTCAAGATACCGTTCAGTTTTGGATTCAATAAATAACAAATACAATATAGAAAGACAAACGTACATAATTTACCCAAACTAAGTCAGGCACACTCCAACAGAACATGTAAGAAACAAACAGAAAACAACAGATGAGCATTCATATAAAGCCCTATCACAGGTAGCACCAGTGATTCATTTTTGGCTCAATATTATGAGGAACATTTGGCTTTCATTTTCTTTTCTAAGACATCTCACATCCTTGGGAGATGTTGACATTGAAAAAAGAGGAACACACTAACAGAGCACCACACACTCACTTCACTAAATAAATACACACGATTCAAAGTCGAAGACATCAAAATAATAATAAGTTAAAAAAAACAATCAGTAAAAGCGAAACACACGTCTACCTGAGTAAAAACAGTTGAAGGTACTTCACAGCTACATAAAAAGACACACTTCCTCTCTTTCCTCCCGAACCTGGTAGAGCAGGAAGCATGTAAGTGCAATGGATGAACACACCAGTTCAGTCTTTGGAAGGCTCTCCCTTTGGTGCTGCGCTCATTGGACTGAACCCTTCCCCCTGTCCACCAATCGAGACAAAGGACGTCTCATGTTTGGCAACCCCCTCTTGTTCATTTTCTTTGCGCCGACGTACCGTCGACGTCGCCGGCCCTTTTAACGTCCCTCCCTCGATCTCTCGACCCAAGTCCAAAACAACGTCCCTACTGCGCCTCGGTCTTCACTGTGGGTCGCTTGTAGAGGTGCACCACGCTTGCCCTCGCCTGATTGGTCGGCTGGGGGCTGTGATGCGCGGCGGCGGCGGCGGCGGCGGCGGCGGCGGCCCCCGACTGGAGCGCCGCCCTCGGGGGCGGGGCGTTGATGGCCTGGCTCAGCGCCTCCAGCAGCACGCCGGCCTCCTCGCGGTCCCCCTTTCCCTCGACGCCCTCCAAGCCGCGCGCCATCCACCGCTCGGCCGCCTCCTCCACCTGTGAGGCCGACGCCCCCTCGGGCAGGGCCTCCGCCTCCTGGCTGGCGTCGAAGCGCTCCACCATGTCCCTGACGAAGGCGCTGGCCGGGCTGCCCTGGGCCTGGCAGCAGGCGCGCTGGTGCAGCCGCAGGGAGAAGCGGTGGAAGTAGGCGAGGGCGCAGTGGGGGCAACGGTAGGGCCGCTGGTGGCCGGTGTGCAGCCGGCGGTGCAGCTTCAGGTGGATGTACTGCGTGAACTTGGTTCCGCACAGCTTGCACTGGAAGGGCTTCTCCCCCGAGTGGAGACGCAGGTGGGTCTTCAGGTTGCTGGTGCTGCTGAAGCGCTTGTGACACACCTGGACGGAGGAGCAGAGAGACACCGAAGGGTTAGGGTTGGGTGGGGTGAGGTGTTGGTGACGGTGTGGTGGTTTGTTGTTGTGGTTTTTTTTTTTAGCTGGATTAGTTTGAGGGTTGGGTTTTAGTGATTCAGTCATCACAGTTGGTGTCGGGTTCGGGTTAGGTCAGGACTGGGCAAGGATTAGGTCATGGAAAAGGGATCGAGGGGGGAGTTTAAGATGAGGGCGGTCACACGAATGAACGCGAATGAATAATCTGATCGGCGCAGAGACAACATCTGGGTGTCTTTGTCCAGACAGAGGGAACCACCGTTGGGCATCAGCGCAGAAAGGCGCTCTATTTTCTTTAGCAGGAGGCCCCGCCCACCTGGACACGTGCCATAAGTGGCGGTCACACCTAAATCGCATGTTTAGGTCTGCTCTGGAAACCGATGCGTTCCTCGCGGGCGGCTGAGTGTGTTATCTCCGTTGGGCGACGTGTTGTCTCAGGTATGTTGTTATGAACCTTTACTTTCTGTATCGCCCCGCCTCACTGTGGCTCCATACTTCCTGTGACAGGTCTGTGTGTGTTTGTGTACATTGTGCGTCAGCGTGTGTTTTATGGGCTCTGACGCGCTCCCTATTGCCAAAGTGCAACCAGCCAGACCCACTGTCGGTCGGCAGACACACCTTTACACCAACCCCTCTCTGAGTCTGTGTCTCTGTGTCCCACCCCCTGTCTCTCTCTCGCCCTCTCTTTCCGTCTCTGACTAGCACACATTAGCCTCAGATCTTTGACCTCAAAGAGGAGATCGGGGGCCAGATAGACTCTAGAGCCATGTCACCACATCCTCAGTCTCCCTGAAGGCCGCCTTGGTAATCCCTGAGCTGCTCCTTCATGACGCATTTCAGATTATTATTATCAAATGCAAGTCATCTTCTAAATCGGGCTCAACCCACTTGTGTGTTATCAATGAAGGCATCGCCCCTTTGAGGGACAAGACGCAATCAAACCTAACACAGGTTTGATTGCCCTGTCCCATGTCATAACTTCAATATTTGAACCCCTTCTCTGCCAATAAAGGCAACATCTTTTGCGGGTTTTTGGGGAACTATGGGAAAGAAAACCCCTCTATTTTGATCTAAAAATGGCAAACAAACCAAATTCTTTGACGACCGTCGCGGTAGTAACGCATGAAAACGGTGGGTTGTTTTCGGGGTCTCTCACCTGGCACTCGTGGGGCTTCTCTCCGGTGTGGACCAGGTTGTGCTTCTGGAGGTGTGCGAGCTGCGTGAAGCTCTTCTTGCACAGGTCACACTGGAAGGGGCGCTCGCCGCTGTGGACGCGGAGGTGAACCTACAAACATGAACAAACATGGCGGTGAGACCGGGGTTCTGCGGTAACAGCGGCGGTCGGTGGCGGTGGTCAACCGACGGGAAAGCATTGTTTAATCATACTAATTGGCTATCATTAGAAATGTGTTACTCATTCATACATATTATTGATTAACTAATCGTGAAATAGTTTCAATCTCTTCCAAAATCGATACTCAAGGAGAGCTAGTCCAACCGACGCCAAATTTGGCTAAAGCTAATATTGACTGAATGACTGAATCAATATTAGCTTAGAGCTTACTTCAGGGACATGGAGTCTGAGCACCTTAGCTGGTCTAGCTCACGTTAAAACACAACACTGCAGTTGCCATCGGTGTCCATGTTCAAATACCCCCCCCACCCCCCTCCCCCTCATTCTTAACAAACCCACCCAGTCAACACCTCCCCTCACCTTGAGGTTGGATAGCTGCCCGAACGTCTTGAGGCAGACGTTGCACTCGTACTTGATCTTGCCATTCTGCTTGCTCAGGGGGTAGGGCAGGGCCTTGTACCCGGGGCCGCTGCGTGCCGCCGGGCCCCTCTGTGCGGCCGCCGCCGCCGCCGCCGCCGCCGCCGCCGCCGCCGCCGCCCGGAGGCTGAGGTTCATGGCCTCCTCGCAGCCCGAGGGGGAGGGCTGGGGGCTCGGGTACAGACCCTCGTCTCCGGCGCGGTCCGGCTCCGGGTCCGACTCCACCTCCGTCTCGGGCGGCGCCGGGGAGAGCTCCGGGGTGGCGGGGGCGCCGCTCGGGGGGGACATGTTGGCGGCGCGCTCCTTCAGGCCGCCGTGGAGGGCCAGGTGGGGGTGCGGGTGGGGGTGGGGGAGGTAGGGCTGGTGGGGGTGGTGCGGTGGGGCCATGGCCAGCACGCCGGGCGGCCCCAGGGGGAAGTAGGGCAGGCCGTCGTTCCCCAGGAGGTAGGAGGAGCCGCGCGGGGGGGCGTCCCGCCGGGGGAGGGGGGTGGGGTAGGGCGAGGCGGGGAGGAAGATGCCCGGCGGGGGGGGCATCGGGGGGAAGCGGAGGGGGTTGAAGGGGGGGAGGAGCTGCATGTGGGGCGGCGGGTGCTGGGGGTAGAAGGGGTAGGAGGGCACCTCCTTGTGGCCGTAGAGCCCGGTGAGGTGGAGGTCTCGCTGCGGGAGGTGGGGGTGGGCGGAGGGGACGCGGCCGTGGTAGAAGGAGCGGGGGGAGGGAGGCGGCGAGTTCAGGGCGGACTGTCCGTTTTGTTCCGCGGGACGGCGGGGGGAGGTCCTCCGCTCCTCCTCCTCCTCCTCCTCCTCCTCCTCCTCCTCCTCCTCCATCTCCTCCACCTTCTCCTCCTTCCTCTCGGACGTGGCGCTGAAGTCCATCACGTAGCCCTCGGGCGTGTCCGGCGGCGTGTCTCTCTCCAGCACCTCCACGTCGATGTGCTCCTCTTCGTCCTCCTCGTCCTCGTCCTCCACCTTCATGTGCTCCTGCGCCCCTCGGAGGAGCCAGGGTCTCTGGGGCAGGAGGTGCCGGGGCGCTGGCTTACTCTCAACTTCTGAACGTTCTGGGCGGGAGAGAGAGAGAGAGAGAGAGAGAGAGAGAGAGGAATACTAATAAGTAAAAATGCACAAAATCCCCCAAACACACACACCCACACACACACACCCACCCACACACTGATTCTCCAACTCCCCCCTCCCCTCTCATTTATGGTAAAGGGTTGTAGTTTCAGTTTTTGAATGACTAGGCAGGAGACGGGTTTCGATTTGTCTCAGCCGAGATAGCAGTGATTCCGTGGACAAGTGTGTTTGTGTGTGTGTATGTGTGTGTGGGCGTCTATGTTTGTGTGCGTGTTGGTTGGAATGTGCTTGTGGGCGGTCATCTCTCCACACATCGTGTGCCAACAGTCGCCGAGCCGGAATTTGAGTCATTTAAGCTTTTAGTCAATTAGCATTCTCTGTACGCCATGCGCCATTTCCCTACCAGGCACTGACGTCGTTTTTTCCCCTCGTGACTCGGTTCCAAAACACTCAAAGGATCGGTTTACCTGGAGACTACAAGGTCTCGTGTCTCGTGGGGACAATGAGCTTAGTCACCTGTTGTAAACAATTGAGGCTTAAGCCAATAACACACAGGAGTCCGAAGACGCTGAGTCACCCCTGCTCGCCCGGTTATGGGCAGTCGCGATGGGACTCATTCCCGTTTGGAATCGATTCGGCTTCCTATTAATAACCCATTGTGGCCTGTATACACAAGCAACGTTTGTCACCTGTGTTTCTCACATAATTGTGTGTTTGTGAGTGTGTGTGTGTGTGACTGAGTGAGAGGTCGAGTGAGAGAGTGTGTCTGCGTGATTGTTAATCATTGCCATGTAGGCCTGTGTCCTGAACACGTATCCTTTTCGTAATAACGTGGAAATAATGAAAACAATTACAAGGACGAGATCTAATCTCGGGCCAAAGTGATCTCAGATCTGTTTGAAGAGGAACAATGCGAGAACAAAGTCACCTCTCAAACCGCAGCATTCCTCTGCTCGTCTTTCAAGTCTCAGGGCGAGAGCGCACGTTCGCTGTTTCTCAGTTTCCTTTTTGCCTCGCGTCTCGTTTGAACGTGACACCGATGGGTGTCTTGATGTCTCGGTGTTGCGTTGTGTTTGAGAGGGGCCTCCCTCATGTGGGGTAGGCGATAGTCAATACATACATCCAATAAACAATGGGATGGGTCTCGTATTGTAGTGATAAGATGGTTTGAACCCCCAACGTCTACCCTGGTGCATCCTTGAGCAATCATAATCATAATCACCATCATATCCCTGTAAATATATTTCCTACTGTATTTGATATTGTAGCCGATTTTCAGTTTGACACTGTTGTTAAACTGATATATTTTATATTTAATGTGTTCTGCTGCTAGGTTCTGTAAACGTATCAATATGTTTCTGGCTTATCCATCTATGAATTACTGGGTTATGCATTTCTGCCTTATGAAGTTCACCTATTGGTTTCTGGGTTCTGCACTCAGCTCTCTTTTCCCAGCTAGTGCTCTATATCATAGCTTCTGGGTTCTGTGTTCCATCTACATGAGTGTGTTGGCTCTGTGACCCGTCCACACGAGGTTGTGGGGTTCCGTCCTCCATCGATGCGAGTTCATCGGTTCTGTGTCCCATCTCCACGAGTGTGCTGGTTCTGTACTCACTGTGTCTGTGGCCGTCGTGCTGCTGGTGTCCACAGAGCCTCTGGGAGAACTCTGCGCTGTACCAGACCAGCAGCTCCTGGCTGGGCTCCACGGGCCGCATGGTGTAGAAGAACACCTCCTGGCCGTTCTGACAGGCCACCAGGTTCTGCTCCGACGGCGTCCGCGCCGGATTCACGAAGCGCATCCAGTTGCTTTTCTGCACGTCTTCGCCGTCGACGAAGTGGTGGAGCTGGCGGCCGCGGTAGATCTGGGGTCAGGGGGAGAAGAGAGAGAGGGAGGAGAGGAGGATGAGTTTGCTTGCTCGGGTACAGGCTCGGGTTTGGATGAGCGGTAGGAGATGTGGTGGACCGTGTTCTGGAGTTCGGTCTGTCTGTCTGTCGGGCGAATAAAAGCGTGCACTTTCTACACCTCTGCCATTAACGGTATGAACCACGGGGTCCGTCCAGTTAAAAACAATTCCAATAAATCAAACTGTATGAAGAAGCGATACGTAACCCATACAACCCTAACCCTAACCCATACATAAGCCTAACCCTCTCTCTCCTGATCACATGTATTATTCCAATCAGGGAGTTGATGCTGGAAATATTAGACAGAAAATATGATCAGATATAAAATAAATAATCAAATAAAATCGGCCTCAAATCATATCAAATTAGGTTGAAAACAAAGATGATAGGCATAGTTTTTATTCACCTCTGCCATTCACACAATGTGTTCTAGTCCTCAGGTGCCAGTTACCTCTGTTAGCCTGTTTACACTTTGAGTCACAACACCGAGCTGCAGCTGCTTATATTAAGAGTAGGCGGGTCAGGGACTTCCTCTTCACACACCTCTTTCGCTCTCCCTGCCTCCCTCTCGCCCTCTTTTCACTCCTCCCTCCCTCTCTCTCTCTCTCCCTCTCCCTCCCTCCCTCTCGTCCCTCTGTGTCACTAGTGTCCCTTTCACCTGGAATAAACAGGGCATAAACATTAAACAACTCCTGCCAGGAAAAGAGGAAATGACAGAGGTTGTGGCAGGATGCACACGTACATACACACAGGCACACATGCCTCTACATACGCACGCACACACACATACACAGGCACGCATGCATCTTCACGCGCGCACACACACACACACACACACACACACACACACACACACACACACACACACACACACACACATGCCCCTGCACACCTTAATCAGCAGAGGCATGGTACTCTGCCAAACACCTGTGTCACGGCACGTCAGACTTTCACTACGGCTGAGTTTAGCTGGAGGGAGGGGGGGGGGGGGGGGGGGAGGAGGCGGGGCCAGGAACATCCGCCGTGGCTACGAAGTTACAGGAAGCCCGGCAGGAAGGAAAACACGCCGGACGTGTATGCTGAGAAATTACTCAGCTGCAATGCTGAGGAAAACTCCAAGGTGACACAAGTCGTTCCAGGGAGAGAGCGCACACGCACGCACACACAAACACTCAGACATGCATGTATGTATATACATAGACATACACAAACACAGACACACACACACAAACACACATGTATATACACACAAATACACACACACACTCACACACAAACACTCACCCGCACACACTCATAGATTCATATACACAGGCCGTGATACACACACACACACACACACACACACACACACACACACACACACACACACACACACACACACACACACACACACAATTAAACATGCATATGAACCGGAAAAGACACAAACTTTTTGCTTTTACACACAAGCACACACACTTTTGAGGAAAGCTGTGGTTGAGTAAAGGTTGTGGAGGGGAACATGGTTTCCTTAGGGACTCGATGGCACCAGAACGAGAGCATAGGTAGGAGGCATCTGGTAAATGCAGAAGCGAGCATCGCTGTACGGAACGGTTTCGAGAAA
>NC_082403.1:3825070-3829780 GCF_031168955.1 Gadus macrocephalus
TGAGAAGGAAAGAGCAAGAGAGAGAGAGTTAGAGAGAGAGAGAGAGAGAGAGAGAGAGAGAGAGAGAGAGAGAGAGAGAGAGAGAGAGAGAGAGAGAGCGCGCAGGGGAAGAAGGGTGATGGGATTACAGAGTGGCTCACCTGCCTGCTCGGTAGTTAAGCTGATCCCTGATGTCTCAGATGCTGTGTGTGTGTGTGTGTGTGTGTGTGTGTGTGTGTGTGTGTGTGTGTGTGTGTGTGTGTGTGTGTGTGTGTGTGTAACACTGACCCATTGCCAGAAATAGACTTGAGGCTTCGTGTTTCAGGGCAGGAAATCGTGTGTGAGCACACAAACAAAGTTACAGGACACAAGCATGAAAGTATGAAAGAGTGTAAGAGTGAAAGAATGAAAGAGTGAAAGAAAGAAAGAAAGAAAG
Source organism: Gadus macrocephalus (assembly GCF_031168955.1). Classification (NCBI taxonomy): domain Eukaryota; kingdom Metazoa; phylum Chordata; class Actinopteri; order Gadiformes; family Gadidae; genus Gadus; species Gadus macrocephalus. The sequence continues at coordinate 3,825,486 of NC_082403.1, forward strand.
AAAGAATGAAAGAAACAACAAAAAAAGGAGAACTCGAACTTAGAAGAATCAAATAACAGAATAATAAACTGGACAAACAAAAAAAACACGAGATAATGAGAGAAAGAATATAAAAAAATAAAATAAAATAAAAGTACCAGAGAACTAAAAATCTGAAAAAATGTCACTTTTCCCACTGACCTCATTGGCTGAGCTGTGTTGCAGGGTGAGGTTTCGTGGGACAGAGGTCATGGCTCTGGGGAGGGTGAATCCGGGCTCGGAGACCCTGGTCCGGCACGATGTAGGTGCAGTTGAGGGCGAAATCCTCCTCCGACCACTGGCTCATGTCCCGCGGGGACTTCTCTGTCTTCATGGTGCTAGCGGTATAGCTAGCTCAGCGATGCTAGCAGTCCTAGCTAGCTCAGCGATGACCGGTTTGATGCGTGCTGTGGTCTTTGGTTTTGCAGGGACTCTTTGGTGTGTGAGCGCTGTGGTTGTCTTGTGAGGACCAGTCCCCTTTAGTTAGAGAAGCTGGGTGAGGCTCAAAATTCTGGAGGAGGAGAGGAGGAAATAAATGTAAATTATTTGTTGTTATATCATATAAAATATATTTGTTATTTGAAGTTGTGACACAACCGCTTTGTGAAAGGTTTTTTAATTGGTTCAGTTCTTTGACAAGCTGAGAATGAACAAAATCAAAACAATAGCAAGAGTAGGAATAGGAAATTTTATTCTAGAATAGATTCATTCTAGTTTTCAATTAGAAATAAAATAGTAAGCAATAAAGAATGAAGAATGAAGCAATGTCTAATTCAAAACCCCACAATTCAAATTCCCCATTACACCAAATCAATCAATCTATTGTACCCAAATACAAAATCTCAAAAACGCTACATACATTTTCTGCGTTTATGTGAATTGTTAGCATTTAATTCCCCTCACTCACTCACAGGTGGTTGCTGTTCCACATCCAAGTTCACCCTACTCTGTTCCTCGCCATGTTTACAGTCATTACCCAGTTCCCCAATAACAAATTATCCATGCACTAATTCCCTTCGTTACCATCACCCCAAAAAAAAACATAAATCCACTCACTGTATCCACATGAGTTCATCTGTTTCTCATCATTCTTTGGTCTGGCTCATCCCTTTGCTCCTTCTCCTCCTATTGTCCTGGTGGTGCTGTTGCTGATGTCTAGTCCCAGTGGAAGTCCTCAGTTAAAGTGTGTCAACGTGTGAGTTCACTGTCCGTCCGGGTATACACAACACAACACCAGACACACACCAGACACACACGGTGCCTTCTCTGCCAGCGGGCGTAAACAAACTAAATCCGCCGCCGCTCTGAGGGCTTTTAAGCCTCACCCGTCGGCCAATCGCAGTCCACCTGTGCTCATGTGACCCTGCGACCATCTGATGTTTGGGAAAACAACATCCGCGTTGATGAGGATGATGATGAGGATGATGATGGGGGTATGGATGCGCACTTGGGACCAACGGGTCTTGAACTTCGGGTCTTGAGCCTGACACACACACACACACACACACAGACACACACAGGTGGCTGGACATATGCACACGCATGCACTCTCTCTGCCCCCCCCCCCCCCCCCCCCACCTACCCTTCTCTCTTGCTTACATATAACACACACACACACACACACACACCAACGTACGCACGCCAACGTACGCACACGCCAACGTACACACACACAAAGGCGAGCGAGGCTGAAAGGCGTGTGGGTGAATGAATGGGGCAGATGGCGGGCCTGATGCCTGGCCGAGCGACACACTGCTGGACTGTTGCTTGGTTTGGCACCTAATGACCCGGGCTGCCAGACCCACCGCGCCTCCTTGACCTACATCTCACTGGCCGGTCGCTTGGTCCGCACACGGCAAGACACACACACTGACCGGCACAGGCAGGAACACACACTGGGACACACACACACACACACACACACACACACACACACACACACACACACACACACACACACACACACACACACACAGGGAAGGACACACACACACACACAAACACACACACACAGACACAGGGAGGGACACACACACACACACATACACACACACACACTGGGAATGACACACACACACACACACACAGGGAAGGACAAACACACACACACACACACACACACGGAAGGACACACACAGAGGCAGGTACACAGACACACAGACCATACACACACACACACACACACACACACACACACACACACACACACACAGATACACAAAGACACACACAGACACACATAGACACGAGTAAAACACACACACACACACACATGAACAATCATACACATAAGTGATGTGTTTGCATAAACACACAGCTAGAACTTATATCATGATTGCAAACAAAACGAAATAGACAAAAATGTTAGTTTATGTTGTTAAAAAAATGTATACAAAAATATTATTTGTGAAACATAATAATAAAATCCACAATTATAATTAAATAATAATTGATTAGAAATACAAATGATTTCAGATGTCCAGATATCAGAAATAGATTTTAGTAATTACAGCAAATAAGTTTAGCATGCAAAAAAAAATACTATACTCATATGCATGGCATGAACTGTCTTAATTTGAACACAACCATTTGTAGCGTTGAACCTGGGCCATGGGGCGAAACTCTTTCAGAGGGCTCCTTGCTGAAGACAGAGCTATTGTCATCCTATTAGCAGCGTGCTGAAGTAAGAGCTAATGTCACCCTGATAGCAGTGTGCTGAAGACAGAGCTATTGTCATCCTGATGGCAGCGTGCTGAAGTAAGAGCTAATGTCACCCTGATAGCAGTGTGCTGAAGACAGAGCTATTGTCATCCTGAAGGCAGCCTGGTGAGGCTAACGAGAAGGCTGTGGTTCTACATGCTTCAACCACTAACACAACAACAGCAACAAGTGTACCGTTGGAAGTGTATTGGGGGAAAAGAGTGTATTGGTGGAATTGTCGGTTCTGTATCAAGTACTCGAAAGTCATACTTGAGTATAAGGTCAGACTTATTTGTTGAAAGTGGCTATGGTTAAAGATTTTAGTTTTGTAACGGTGAGACCGCGTGAGATCTTGCAGAGTAAAGGCAAGTTATTTAATTTTGGATCATAACAAAGCAAAAGTGAAAGTCAACAGGATAGTAAAAACTCAGGTAAAGTACAGCTACTCCAACAAACGCCTCAAGTAATGCAACTTTACAAGTGTAAGAAGTCTAGTAGTAGAAGAAGTGTGTGGTTGCGGATGCTTGTATAGGTAGAGCAATGTGGGGGTGGAATGGTGGAGACTCTAGTCTCCCTCCTACTGGGCTGATTCCTGCCATTTGCAGACTGTCTGAACCAGGGCTCATGGATCAGGGAAGGAGAGCTCTGAGCCCCCCCCCCCCCCCCCCCACACACACACACACAAAAACACACTCAAACAAAATCCGCTGAGGGAATCCCTGCTTGTCTGAAATAGAGTGAGTGTGTGTGAGAGTTTGCGTCTTTGTTAGTGTATGTGTCTGTGTGTTAGTGTATGTGTGTATGTGTCTGTGTGTTAGTGCGTGTGTCTGTGTGTTAGTGTCTGTGTGTGAGTGTGTGTGTCTGTGTGTGAGTGTGTGCGTCTGTGTCAGTGTGTCAGTGTACGTGTCTGTGTGTCAGTGTACGTGTCTGTGTGTCAGTGTACGTGTCTGTGTGTCAGTGTATGTGTCCGTGTGTTAGTGTGTGTGTCTGTGTGTCAGTATGTGCGAGAGAAAGCTGTAGGTAGGGCAGGAGATTGAAGAGAATCAGACAGAGAGGATGAGTGGAGAGAAGAGGGTGAGCTCAGCCTTATGGACCCCTGTCTGATGAGGGGACCAGAGTGCTGTGTCCCGGGTCAGGTGGAGTTGCCCCGGTAACCATCGACGCGGCGGTTGGGCTGTTGCGATCCTTCTGGTTGCTTATTCCTGACCTGAGACTCTCAACAACTTTCAGTCCCTCTCGTTAGTGGCTCGAGAGTTAATGAGCGGGTAACGGTAATAAGCCAATTGTAGCTCTAATTACAGTGATTGAATTGCATTTAGCTAGTGGGGTTAAGCTAAGTCATATAATTGTGGTTAGCTAATTGTATTCAACGGAGGATGGTAATAAGCTAGTGGTAGAAAGGTAAGAGTTAAACGTGGAAGAAGGCCGACAGCAGTAACCCAACGGTAGACAGCTAATGCGTTACAATGGCTACTTGTTGTAGCAGAGTAAAAGGCCATTTAACAGCAGGAGTAAATCTAAGCAGGAGTTCCACTTAGGAACCATAACACACGCATGCAGGAAAACCAAAGACTACC